>NC_069505.1:98936781-98979281 GCF_027579735.1 Bombina bombina | reverse complement strand
TACAAGAAAGGAAAAGGATTTGCACCCAGGATTGAACTGAGAACCATTAGAGCATTATATGGTCACAAATTAACACTTTTTAGCAGCAATAAAAATATAGTAGCATAGAAAACAAAATATATGTCCTGGAAGCATCTGTCATGTTTAATGTTCATGTAATCATGGAATCTCTTAGGGCTAAGTTTAGCAAATGGACCTAAAAAACAGATAAAACACAGTTTATCATATCAAGTGTAGATGACATCCCCTACGTAAGAAATATAGCAGCAAAGTATACACACTATATATATATATATATATATATATATATATATATATATATATATATATATATATATATATATATATATATATATAATCAGAAAAGGACCAGCACTCCCTGAATTTAACACGGCATAAATGTTTTAATATTACAATTCAGGATATTCACCCTTCCTCGGGGGAGAATCCCAAAATGTCTCATTAAAACCTTTATGCTGTGTTAAATCCAGAGAGTGTTGGTCCTTTTCTGCTATATATAATTCGAGTCCAGCACCCTGGTACCAATAAAGAAATATATATTTCTTCTATAAGGTACGATGAGTCCACAGATTCATCCTTTACTTGTGGGATATTATCCTCCTGCTAACAGGAAGTGGCAAAGAGCACCACAGCAGAGCTGTCTATATAGCTCCTCCCTTAGCTCCACTCCCCAATCATTCTCTTTGCCTACTCTAAGTACTAGGAAGGGTAAAGTGAAAGAGGTGATAAAATATTAGTTTTTAATTTCTTCAAGCAAGAGTTTTTTGTTTTAAATGGTACCGGTGTGTACTATTTACTCTCAGGCAGCAGATGGATGAAGACTTCTGCCTGGAGGATGACATTTGTCACTAAGATCCAGTACAGTTCCCACAGAGGCTGAGGGGTACAAGAAACTTCAGTGTGAGGAACGTTTTCATGCTATATAGCAGTGAGGTATGTTCAGTCATTTTTTCTGGAGAGACTGTGTATTTCAGAAAGGCTGACAGTATCCCCATGAGGGTAAGGGTAAGCAGTAATCCTAAGAGCTATAGAAGGGCATTAATAAGCTTGCAATAAGGGGCTAATTAAAAAATGGTTGACACTGAGTTTTTGGATGTTTGTGGTGCAAACGTTTTGTAACTGGGAGTGCTTTTAACGTTTTGTGGGCAATAACGTTTTTTGGGCAACTTTATTGAGGGTACACTTGGTTTATTTATTGGGTCTCAGAACCCACATGGCTAGTTTAAAACCGCTCTGGTGCGGTTCTTTGAGGCTGTAGAGACATCGAGTGAGATGGGCGGGGCCTATTTTCGCGCCTCAGATGCGCAGTTGTTTTCACTCAGCAAGCTCCAACTCCTGAGGGCCTTTGTGGATGTTTTGGGCCAAATCGAAGCTTTACAATCCCTGAGGGCAGGTAGGCGCCACAGCAGGGCTGTGGCGAGGTGCTGGGGGTGTTTTTTCCGGATTTAGGCCTTATTTCAATCCGGTTTGCACATTAAAGGGTTAAATGTTTTATTTTCTTGTGGGGCAAACTTAACTACCCAAATTGAGTCTGCTATCAAAAATTTGGAAAGGTTGGTGTATTTTAAAGCAGTTTTGCAGAACGTGTATGCTTTTTTTCTCTTAAAGGCGCAGTACCGTTTTTTAAAATTGTTGTTTTTTCACTAAATAAAGTGTTTTTCAAGCTTGTTCGTAGTCATTACTAGCCTGTTCAACATGTCTGACATTGAGGAAAGTCATTGTTCAATATGTTTAGAAGCCATTGTGGAACCCCCACTTAGAATGTGTCCCTCATGCACTGAAAGGTCAATAAATTGCAAAGTACATATTTTAGCTACTAAAAGTATGTCGCAGGATGATTCTCAGTCAGAAGGGAATCAGGTTATGCCATCTAATTCTCCCCAAGTGTCACAACCATTAATGCCCGCACAAGCGACACCAAGTACTTCTAATGCGTCTAATTCTTTCACTCTGCAAGATATGACCGCAGTTATGAATACTACCCTCACAGAGGTTTTATCTAAGCTGCCTGGGTTGCAGGGGAAGCGCAGTAGGTCTGGTGGGAGAACAAATGCTGAGCCCTCTGACGCTTTATTAGCCATCTCGGATGTACCCTCACAATGTTCTGAGTTGGGGATGAGGGATTTGCTGTCTGAGGGAGAGATTTCTAATTCAGGAAAGATGTTCCCTCAGACAGACCCAGATATGACGGCTTTTAAATTTAAACTAGAACACCTCCGCTTGTTGCTCAGGGAGGTTTTAGCGACTCTGGATGATTGTGACCCTATTGTAGTTCCAGAGAAATTGTGTAAAATGGACAGATTACTAGAGGTTCCTGCCTACACTGATGTTTTTCCAGTCCCTAAGAGGATTTTGGACATTGTTACTAAGGAGTGGGATAGACCAGGTATTCCGTTCGCTCCCCCTCCTACTTTTAAGAAAATGTTTCCCATATCAGACACCATGCGGGACTCGTGGCAGACGGTCCCTAAGGTGGAGGGAGCTATTTCTACCCTGGCTAAGCGTACAACTATACCTATTGAGGACAGTTGTGCTTTCAAAGATCCTATGGATAAAAAATTAGAGGGTCTCCTTAAGAAATTTTTTGTTCATCAGGGTTTTCTTCTCCAACCTATAGTGTCCATTGTTCCTGTAACTACTGCAGCTGCTTTTTGGTTCGAGGCTCTGAAAGGTCAATAAATTGCAAAGTACATATTTTAGCTACTAAAAGTATGTTGCAGGATGATTCTCAGTCAGAAGGGAATCAGGTTATGCCATCTAATTCTCCCCAAGTGTCACAACCATTAACGCCCGCACAAGCGACACCAAGTACTTCTAGTGCGTCTAATTCTTTCACCCTGCAAGATATGGCCACAGTTATGAATACTACCCTCACAGAGGTTTTATCTAAGCTGCCTGGGTTGCAGGGGAAGTGCAGTAGGTCTGGTGGGGGAACAAATGCTGAGCCCTCTGACGCTTTATTAGCCATCTCCGATGTACCCTCACAATGTTCTGAGTTGGGGGTGAGGGATTTGCTGTCTGAGGGAGAGTTTTCTAATTCAGGAAAGATGTTCACTCAGACAGACTCAGATATGACGGCTTTTAAATTTAAACTAGAACACCTCCGCTTGTTGCTCAGGGAGGTTTTAGCGACTCTGGATGATTGTGACCCTATTGTAGTTCCAGAGAAATTGTGTAAAATGGACAGATTACTAGAGGTTCCTGCCTACACTGATGTTTTTCCAGTCCCTAAGAGGATTTTGGACATTGTTGGATTGTTGGAGTTGGATAGACCAGGTATTCCGTTCGCTCCCCCTCCTACTTTTAAGAAAATGTTTCCCATATCAGACACCATGCGGGACTCATGGCAGATGGTCCCTAAGGTGGAGGGAGCTATTTCTACCCTGGCTAAGGGTACAACTATACCTATTGAGGACAGTTGTGCTTTCAAAGATCCTATGGATAAAAAATTAGAGGGTCTCCTTAAGAAAATTTTTGTTCATCAGGGTTTTCTTCTCCAACCTATAGCGTGCATTGTTCCTGTAACTACTGCAGCTGCTTTTTGGTTCGAGGCTCTGGAGGAGGCTCTTCAAGTTGAGACCCCATTAGATGATTTTCTGGATAGAATTAGTGCTCTCAAGCTAGCTAATTCTTTCATTACAGATGCCGCTTTTCAACTGGCTAAATTAGCGGCAAAGAATTCAGGGTTTGCCATTTTAGCGCGTAGAGCGTTATGGCTTAAGTCCTGGTCTGCTGATGTGTCATCAAAATCTAAGCTTTTAGCCATCCCTTTCAAAGGTAAGACCCTATTCGGGCCTGAACTGAAAGAGATCATTTCAGACATCACTGGAGGGAAAGGCCATGCCCTTCCTCAGGATAAGACAAATAAGATGAGGACCAAACAAAATAATTTTCGTTCCTTTCAAAACTTCAAAGGGGGTCCCTCTACCTCTTCCCCTGCTGCAAAACCAGAGGGGAATTTTGCTCAATCAAAGTCAGTCTGGAGACCTAACCAGACTTGGAACAAAGGTAAACAGGCCAAGAAGCCTGCTGCTGCCACCAAGACAGCATGAAGGGGTAGCCCCCGATCCGGGACCGGATCTAGTAGGGGGCAGAGTTTCTCTCTTTGCTCAGGCTTGGGCAAGAGACGTTCAGGACTCCTGGGCTTTAGAAATCGTAACCCAGGGGTATCTTCTAGATTTCAAAGATTCTCCTCCAAGGGGGAGATTCCATCTTTCTCAATTGTCTGCAAAGCAGACAAAAAGAGAGGCGTTCTTACGCTGTGTAGAAGACCTATATACCATGGGAGTTATCTGCCCAGTTCCGAAAGCAGAACAGGGGCAGGAGTTTTACTCCAATCTGTTTGTGGTTCCCAAAAAAGAGGGAACCTTCAGACCAATTTTAGATCTCAAGATCCTAAACAAATTCCTCAGAGTCCCATCTTTCAAGATGGAGACCATTCGGACTATTTTACCAATGATCCAGGGTGGTCAGTATATGACCATCGTGAACTTAAAGGATGCGTATCTACACATCCCTATCCACAAAGATCATCACCAGTTCCTCAGGTTCGCCTTTCTGGACAAGCATTACCAGTTTGTGGCTCTTCCCTTCGGGTTGGCCACAGCTCCCAGAATTTTCACAAAGGTGCTAGGGTCCCTTCTGGCGGTTCTAAGGCCACGGGGCATAGCAGTGGCGCCTTATCTGGACGATATCTTAATTCAGGCATCGACTTACCAACTAGCCAAGTCTCACATGGACATCGTTTTGGCTTTCCTAAGATCTCACGGGTGGAAGGTGAACGTAAAAAAGAGTTCACTTATCCCTCTCACAAGAGTTCCATTCCTGGGAACTCTGATAGATTCGGTGGACATGAAAATTTTTCTGACGGAGGTCAGGAAATCAAGGATTTTAACCACCTGCCGTGCTCTTCATTCCATTCTTCAGCCGTAATTGGCTCAGTGTATGGAGGTAATCGGACTAATGGTAGCGGCAATGGACATAGTTCCGTTTGCTTGCTTGCATCTCAGACCACTGCAACTATGCAGGCTCAAACAGTGGAATGGGGATTATGCAGATTTATCTCCTCAGATAAATCTGGATCAAGAGACCAGAGACTCTCTTCTTTGGTGGTTGTCTCAGGATCATCTGGCCCAGGGAATGTGTTTCCGCAGGCCAGCGTGGGTCATAGTGACGGCGGACGCCAGCCTATTGGGCTGGGGTGCAGTCTGGAATTCCCTGAAAGCACAGAGTTTGTGGACTCAGGAGGAGGCTCTCCTCCCGATAAATATTCTAGAACTGAGAGCGATATTCAACACGCTTCAGGCGTGGCATCAGCTGGTTTCGGCCAGATTCATAAGATTCCAGTCGGACAATATCACGACTGTAGCATATATCAATCATCAGGGGGGAACAAAGAGTTCTTTAGCGATGATAGAGGTTACCAAAATAATTCGATGGGCAGAGACTCACTCTTGCCATCTATCAGCAATCTATATCCCAGGAGTGGAAAACTGGGAAGCTGATTTTCTAAGTCGTCAGACTTTTCATCCGGGGGAGTGGGAACTCCATCCGGAGGTGTTTGCACAATTGATTCATCAATGGGGCACACCAGAATTGGATCTGATGGCATCTCGTCAGAATACCAAACTTCCTTGTTACGGGTCCAGATCAAGGGATCCTCAAGCAGTACTGATAGATGTTCTATCAGTACCTTGGTCGTTCAACCTGGCTTATGTGTTTCCACCATTTCCTCTCCTTCCTCGTTTGATCAAACAGGAGAGAGCTTTGGTGATTTTGATAGCACCTGCGTGGCCACTCAGGACTTGGTATGCAGACCTGGTGGACATGTCATCTCTACCACCATGGACTCTGCCACTGAGACAGGACCTTCTCATTCAAGGTCCGTTCCAGCATCCAAATCTAGTTTCTCTGCGGCTGACTGCCTGGAGATTGAATGCTTGATTTTATCCAAGCGGTGATTCTCTGAGTCGGTCATAGATACCTTGATTCAGGCTCGAAAGCCTGTCACTAGGAAAATTTATCATAAGATATGGCGTAAATATCTTTATTGGTGCGAATCCAAAGGCTACTCATGGAGTAAGATCAGGATTCCTAGGATTTTGTCCTTTCTCCAAGAAGGATTGGAGAAGGGGCTATCAGCTAGTTCCCTAAAGGGACAGATATCTGCTTTATCAATTTTACTGCACAAGCGTCTGGCAGATGTTCCAGACGTTCAGTTGTTCTGTCAGGCTTTAGTTAGAATCAAGCCTGTGTTTAAACCTGTTGCTCCGCCATGGAGTTTGAATTTAGTTCTTAAAGTTCTTCAAGGGGTTTCATAGATATTAAGCTTCTATCTTGGAAAGTTCTGTTTTTAGTTGCTATCTCTTCGGCTAGAAGAGTTTCTGAACTATCTGCATTGCAATGCGACTCGCCTTATCTTGTTTTCCATGCTGATAAGGTGGTTTTGCGTACCAAACCTGGATTCCTTCCTAAGTATGTTACTAATAAAAATATTAATCAGGAAATTGCTGTTCCTTCTCTGTGTCCTAATCCTTCCTCTAAGAAGGAGCGTCTGTTGCACAACTTGGACGTGGTTCGTGCTTTGAAGTTTTACTTGAAAGCGACCAAAGATTTCCGTCAAACATCTTCTCTGTTTGTTGTCTATTCTGGAAAACGTAGAGGTCAAAAAGCTACGGCTACCTCTCTTTGTTTTTGGCTGAAAAACATCATCCGTTTGGCATACGAGACTGCTGGACAGCAGCCTCCTGAAAGAATTACAGCTCACTCTACTAGAGCGGTGGCTTCCACATGGGCTTTTAAAAATGATGCTTCTGTTGAACAGATTTGTAAGGCTGCGACTTGGTCTTCGCTTCATACCTTTATCAAATTTTACAAATTTGATACTTTTGCTTCTTCTGAGGCTATTTTTGGGAGAAAAGTTCTTCAAGTAGTGGTGCCTTCTGTTTAACCATCTCTCTTGTCCCTCCCGTTCATCCGTGTCCTGTAGCTTTGGTATAGTATCCCACAAGTAAAGGATGAATCCGTGGACTCGTCGTACCTTATAGAAGAAAAGTAAATTTATGCTCACCTGATAAATTAATTTCTTCTATGGTACGACAAATCCACGGCCCGCCCTGTCATTTTAAGACAGATTATATTTTTTTTATTTTAAACTTCAGTCACCTCTGCACCTTTTAGTTTCTCCTTTTTCTTCCTGTACCTTCTGTCGAATGTAGCTTTTTCCCCATAAAAAATAAAAAAAAACCTTAGTTTGAAGGCATTTGGGGCACTTTTAGAAAATTAACCAGAGATTGGATCTCGGGTTAATTTTCTGAGCAATAATTGCTACCACGAGCTTGCAGTAGCAATAACCAGCCACTTAATGGCTGGTTCTTATCGCTCACCCGCAAACGAGTAAATTTGCCCATTTGCAGGCGCATGATAAATTAGCGCTCCACTTGTAATGTAGCCCTAAATGTTAAAGGGACAGTCTAGGCCAAAATAAACTTTCATGATTCAGCTAGAGCATGTAATTTTAAACAATTTACTTTTATCCCCAATTTTGCTTTGTTCTCTTGGTATTCTTAGTTGAAAGCTTAACCTAGGAGGTTCATATGCTAATTTCTTAGACCTTGAAGGCCACCTCTTTTCAGAATGCATTTTAACAGTTTTTCACCACTAGAGGGTGTTAGTTCACATATTTCATATAAATAACACTGTGCTCGTGCACGTGACATTATCTGGGAGCAGGCACTGATTGGCTAAACTGCAAGTCTGTCAAAAGAACTGAAATAAAGGTGCAGTTTGCAGAGGCTTAGATACAAGGTAATCACAGAAGTTAAAAGTATATTATTATAACTGTGTTGGTTATGCAAAACTGGGGAATGGGTAATAAAGGGATTATCTATCTTTTAAAACAATAAAAATTCTGGTGTAGACTGTCCCTTTAAGTCTTTATCATTTAAGTGGACTGTGTACCATAAACTTTTCTTCCCTTTAATGTTTCCCAGTGATCCATCTTATCTCCTAAAGTCTTTGTCAATTTTCTTTAAATAACTATTTTGCCTTTATTTAGTCATTTGAAATAACTAGGGGGATTAATGTTGGTACTGCTGCCAATATTAAAAAATTCAATACTGCTGTACTAATTATATAAAAAAGATATGTGAACAAGAAACAATAGCAGAAATCAACCTCCCAGCATGCAGGTAGAAGAGATAAAGCCCAATTTATGTGAAATAGTGTTCCTACAGCTCCTTGTCAGAGTACAATGTCCCTTTAATGCTATGTAGATATGCATTGTTTAATTTGGAGATAAAGCTCAAATGTTATTTTCCTCACATAATGTTTTGAAGTGCACTTTCATTAACTATTTTACGTTGCACAGTGATTGCTTGATCATTGCAGAAGCTCATTCATAAGAAGTAAAGAAAAAAAATAAACAAAACTCAAGGGGTGTGTCCCTGGACTGCAACAAAATTACAAAGTGTACTAACAAAATAACAAATTTCAATACTTTTAAAAATCATTATATATTACAGAAATATTTTGTAATGCAGTGATTCAACATCTGATGCATATATAAAACTACTCTGTCTCTAAAATGTAATACTTTAGAGCAGTTTTTTCTGCTCAGATTTGTAAAAAAATGTCCAGTCTAAGGCTATTCATTAGCTCAATCATTAGAACTGTTCCACATGTGCTCATGTAGAAAAATCCTTTAAATCTGTCCTGATAGGGATTGTTGAGGAGTGCAATTGAGAATGCCTTAGAATATTTAATGTGTGCACTATTATAAATACAAGCCCCTTTCAATCTTTTCATTCCAGTCAGGGGCAGTTCTAGAATTACAAATCCAGAGGTCTGTGGGTGGAGTCAGATATGCTCATGGGCAGAGTCATGCTGCGTAGGTGGATTTAAACATATTCCATTAGCAGATCTGGGTATGCCATAAGGTGAGTTTGGTCTCTGGGCGTGGCTAGTCAGGTGAGCTCCTTTACACAGAGAACACAGAGTCTTAAAGGGACATTAAACACAAATTTTTTCTTTCATGATTTAGAAAGAGAATGCAGTTTTAAACAATTTTGTAATTTACTTCTATTATTTATGTTGCTTCATTCTCTTGGTATCCTTTGCTGAAAAGCATATCTAGATAGGCTTAGTAGTTGCTGATTGGTGGCTGCACATAGATGCCTCGTATGATTGGCTCACCCATGTGCATTGTTATTTCTTCAGCAAAAAGATATCTAAAGAATGAAGCAAATTAGATAATAGAAGTAAATTGGAATGTTGTTTTAAATTATATTCTCTACCTGAATCATGAAAGAACATGTTTGGGTTTAATGTCCCTTTAAGATTTTTTTTTTTTTTTTTAATTAAGCCAGCTACAAATTACCTATGCAATATTAGTTGAACTTGTGTTTTTTTTACATGCTCAGATTTTGTGGGACATTTCACATTTAAGTAAAATATGTGTCCAAACACAGTGACTGATTGGAAACTGATGATGCCTGTCTGTGTTTGGCAGCAGGAATCCTCCCCGATTAAATCAATTTATGATCAGCGCAATAAACAATTTTATATTGTTCTACATATTTTTATAATTAAAAATTGTAAGTGTCCAGACACATGGGGGTCAATTACAATCCCAATATGTTTTTTTCAAATTCTAAGTGGCAGCAACACAAGTGATAACATAATTTCCGTATAAGGAATGTTCAGATCGAATGCAAGCAGATAGAGGGAAAATTACCCATACGACGCATGCACAGTAATGACTCTGGTGATCATAACCCTCCCAACCACGGGCATTGCACTTTTTTTTGGCAACAAGATGGGCACATCAAATTCAGAAGACAAAAGGTGTTGATAAAGTTTGCCAGTATTCTAAGATAATTCGGAATAATACTATTATCTTGCACATGTGCAATACACTCTAAAACGGTCATAGACACCATTCTATATATAACTATCTCTCTATCTGTCTGTCTGTCTATCTATCTATTTATCTATCTATCTCTCTCTATCTATCTATTTATCTATCTATCATGTGTGTATATTACTTATATGTATATCTGTCTATCTGTCATCTACAGTATCTATTATCTATCTATCTATCTATCTATCTATCTATCTATCTATCTATCTATCTATCTATAAATATATGTTTAGATACATTAAACCTATATTTAACACTATTGTATAGTCACTCAGTAGTGGTTGGGGCAGAAAGTGACATGTATTTAATAGACAGATATGTGATATCTTATACAGCTAACGAGATCTACAGAAAACACTAGGAAATGGAAATAACTGCAACATTCAGAAATGGTGTTTAGCAATCGCGCTTATCAGAAACTTTGCTTTTATTTCATACTCACAGTTTTCAAATTGAAAAGTGCATTATTCTTGTCTTTAGGAACAGGGTTTCTATCGACAATCACATCTTTGTGACAGGGAGTTAAGTATTTGCCATCTAGCCTTGTTTGTTTAAAGCTGCAATCTTCTTACAGTAATAGAAATGCATGAAAAGAGAAACCCTGTTCTGTACAATGAGAGTGATGTTTGGAAATCGCGCTCTGTACAGTTCTGCAGCTTTGGAATATCTTTAAAACCTTGTAACTTCGGGTTGGATTCTAAAAAGATCCCTGGCTTGGTGAGATTCTATAAGAATGCTCGCCAGGCCTTTCTATTTTCATGGTGGAATGATATAAACCCGCTTTTTACCCTGAAAACAGGGTGTCTCGCTAAGGGGCGTATACTGCATTTTCATATGGGAGGAGATACATACATTACTGAAGTGCAAAATAAAATTTGTAATTTTAAAATCTAGCAAAACGAATAATTGAAACATTCACACAAAAAAATTAAAGGGAAAAATTGTATTGTTAAAGGGATAGGAACGTCAAAATGAAACTTGCATGATTTAGATAGAGCAAGTAATTTGTTCTCTTGGTATCCCTTGTTAAAAATAATAATAATATGCACATATCATACACTAGTGGGAGCTGCTGCTGATTGGTGCCTGCACACATTTGTCTCCTGTGATTGGCTAACTAGGGGCGCAATCAAATATACGGCGCAGGTTTCGGCGCAAGCGTGGGAACCTGCGCTGCCCATAATTTCACCTCACACATCGTGGTATTACATAAACTCCGCCAGCAGTTCATAGAGTGCCGTAAGTCTGATAAACTAGCGAAGTCCAGAAATGAGCATAAATACAAATTTCTGGAGTCGCCAGTGACTTACGACACTTTAGAAACTGCCGGCGCCTAAGAAAAGTAAAGAAAATAACAAATCTCCCGTAAAAGTCTAAAACGCCTCCCAAAAATAAGCCCGCCACGTAAAACCCCTATATCCGCAATCCCCCCTCTCATTACTAATATTAAATGTATTAACCCCTAGACCGACAACCCCCCACAAGGCAATATGCCTATTTAAACTATTAACCCCTATATCCGCCATCAAACCCACACCGCAAGTAATAACTAGATTATTAACCCCTAAACCGCCATAGCCCACAACGCAATTAACCTATTCAAGTATTAACCCCTAAACCACCATAGCCCACATAGCCTATTAAATGTATTAACCCCGAATCTGCCGCCGCCAACGTCGCCGCCACTATAATAAAGTTATTAACCCCTAAACCTAAGTCTAACCCTAACACCCCCCTAACTTAAATATTATTTAAATAAATCTAAATAAATTTACTATTATTAACTAAATTATTCCTATTTAAAAATAAATACTTACCTATAAAATAAACCCTAAGATAGCTACAATATAATTAATAATTACATTGTAGCTATT
The DNA here is from genome assembly GCF_027579735.1 of Bombina bombina. Taxonomy (NCBI): domain Eukaryota; kingdom Metazoa; phylum Chordata; class Amphibia; order Anura; family Bombinatoridae; genus Bombina; species Bombina bombina. The sequence goes on along the minus strand of NC_069505.1, from coordinate 98,967,467 downwards.
TTAGGATTTATTTTTATTTTACAGGCAACTTTGTATTTATTTTAACTAGGTACAATAGTTATTAAATAGTTATTAACTATTTAATAGCTACCTAGTTAAAATAAATACAATTTTACCTGTAAAATAAATCCTAACCTAAGTTACAATTACACCTAACACTACACTATCATTAAATAAATTAAATTAACTACAATTACCTAAAATTAAATACAATTAAATAAAATAAACTAAAGTACAAAAAACAAACACTAAATTACAGAAAATAAAAAAATTACAAGAAGTTTAAACTAAATACACCTAATCTAAGCCCCCTAATAAAATAAAAAAGCCCCCCAAAATAATAAAATTCCCTACCCTATACTAAATTACAAATAGCCCTTAAAAGGGCTTTTTGCGGGGCATTGCCCCAAAGTAATCAGCTCTTTCACCTGTAAAAAAAGAAATACAACCCCCCCCAACATTAAAACCCACCACCCACACACCCAACCTTACTCTAAAAACCCACCCAATCCCCCCTTAAAAAAAACCTAACACTAACCCCTTGAAGATCACCCTACCTTGAGCCGTCTTCACCCAGCCGGGCAGAAGTCTTCATCGATTCCGGGCAGAAGAGGTCCTCCAGCCGGGCAGAAGTCTTCATCCAAGCGGTATCTTCTATCTTCTTCCATCCACCGAGGAGCGGCTACATCTTGAAGACATCCGACGCGGAGCATCCTCTTCGTTCGACGTCCTGAAGAATGAAAGTTCCTTTAAATGACGTCATCCAAGATGGTGTCCATTCAATTCCGATTGGCTGATAAAATTCTATCAGCCAATCGGAATTAAGGTAGGAAAAATCCTATTGGCTGATGCCCATATGGAAGCGCTAATTTCTGGCAATAACATTCTCTTCTTGGCGATGAGCCTTTGAAAAATTAGTTAAAAGAAGAAAGTACTGTATCACCAGATGTAAAAGCATGTGTTATAATGGTGTTCGCCTCAGTCTGTATGGTGAAATATACAACATTCAATTGAAGCCGAAATTGCAGCAAAGCAATGATAAATAAGAAACTGGGCGTATTTGTAGGTCGGGTTGTTCAATTACGCCTATTACTAATGTATATTGTTGCACTCGGGAATGCAAGCGGAGTGCGAAGAAGTTTCTTTCAGATTTGCGCAATTATAGGCACAGAGTGCTGTGATGAATAAGAAGATCAGGTCGTATGTGTTATTTTGGACGGGATTAAAGGAGAATGGCTTTGATAAATCTAGCCCTTAGTGGTTTCCCGACTTAGGCCTTGCTTCCATTAAGGTGGTAAAGTTTGGAAACTGGTGATAATATAAAAATTCTCCATAGACTTTAAAAGAAATAAATGTTTTTACCACCAGCTTCCGAACTTTACCACCTCAATGGAAACTAGGCCTTAAAGGGATATGAAACTCACATTTTCTTCCTTCTCTTGGTATCTTTATTTGAAAAGAAGGAATTTAAGCGTAGGAGCCAGACCATTTTTGGTTCAGCACCTGCATAGCGATTGCTGATTGGTAGCTAAATGTAGCCACCGATTGGCAAATTATACGCAGGATATTGAACCAAAAATGGACCGGCTCCTAAGCTTTACATTCTTGCTTTTTTCATATAAAGATACCAAAAGAACAACGAAAAATTGATAATAGGACTAAATTAGGAAGTTGCTTAAAATTGCATGCTCTATCTGAATCATGTAAGAAAAAAATAGGATTTTAACAGTTCGCACACTTTAAAGGGATATGAAACCCAGTTTTAGAAGATTAGATAAATTAAACACTTTCTTCTCATGGAAATAAATATGCCACACTGTTCTTCTTTTTTTATATGAATATCTCCCTGAAACAGAAAAAAAGCTTTAGCTAATGAATGAAATAAAAACATAATTAATTATACATGCCCAGTATACACATGATGCCCATATACAAATGGCATTCATATTGTTGAATACATCACAAAGACCACTCTATACAATTAAAAAACACAAACATGGACTCCATTAACCCCTTTAATCCATTTGGGTGCTGCTGTGGGAAATTGGAGATAAAACCTTGTGTCAATTAACAATGTTAGGTGTGTTTGACTCAGAAATTGTGATCACTATCGGCCAGATTACGAGTTTTGCATTATGAGCAGCTCGGTAATAACTTCCAAGTTATTTCCACCGCTCACCTTTAATAACGCTGCTATTACAGGTTTGCAAAAACCTGGCGTTAGCAGGCAATATGGCAGCGTTGAGCTCCATGCCGCATACAAATGCCAGCGCTGCTTTGAGCTGATTTTACGTGCTCATGCACGATTTCCCCATAGACATCAATGGGGAGAGCCGGCTAAAAAAAAGCCTAACACCTGCTATAACTGAGCGTAAAACTCCGTAACGCAGCCCCATTGATTTCTATGGGGAAAGAAAATTTATGTTTAAACCTAACATAAACCCAGAGTCTAAACACCCCTAATCGGCTGCCCCCGACATCATGATACCTACATTACACTTATTAACCCCTAATCTGCCGCCCCCAATGTCGCCACCGCCACTATACTAAAGTTATTAACCCCTAAACCTCTGGCCTCCCACATCACTAACACTAAATAAATATATTAACCCCTAAACCTAAACCTAACCCTAACACCCCTAACTTTAATATAATTAAAATAAATATAAATACAAATTACTATTATTACCTAAATAATTCCTATTTAAGACTAAATACTTACCCGTAAAATAAACCCTAAGCTAGCTACAATGTAACTAATAGTTACATTGTAGCTATCTTAGGTTTTATTTTTATTTTACAGGTAAATTTGTATTTATTTATATTTAGTATTAACTATTTACTAGCTACCTAGTTAAAATAAATACAAACTTACCTGTGAAATAAAACCTAACCTGCCTTACAGTAAAACCTATCATTACACTAAAATTAAATAAATTAAATTAACAAAATACATTTATCTAAATTACAGAAAATAATAAACACTAAATTACACAAAATAAAAAAGAAATTATCAAATATTTAAACTAAATACAGTATACCTAATCTAATAGCCCTATCAAAATAAAAAGCCACCCCCCCCCCAAATAAAAAAAACCCTACCCTACAATAAACTACCAATGGCCCTTAAAAGGGCCTTTTGCGGGGCATTGACCCAAAGAAAATCAGCTCTTTTACCTGTAATAAAAAAATAAAAACAACCCCCCAACAGTAAAACCCACCACCCACACAACCAACCCCCCAAAAAAAAAACTATCTAAAAAACCTAAGCTCCAAGATGGCGTCCCTTGAATTCCAATTGGCTGATAGATGCTTGCACCCTTTTGGCTGATTGGAACAGCCAATAGAATGCAAGCTCAATCCTATTGACTGATTGCATCAGCCAATAGGATTTTTTACCCTTTAATTCCGATTGGCTGATAGAATTCTATCAGCCAATCGGAATTCAAGGGACACCATCTTGGATGACATCATTTAAAGGAACCTTCATAGTTCAAGAACCATCGAAATAAGAGGATGCTCCGCGCCGGATGGAGCCGCTCCGTCTAGAAGATGCCGTCTAGATGAAGACTTCTGCCCGCCTGGAGGATGACTTCTTGCTGCTTGGATGAAGACTTCACCTGGCTTCGTTGAGGACTTCTTGCCGTTTGGATGAAGACTTCTCCCGGCTTCGTTGAGGATGGATGTCTGGTCTTCAAAAACTGTAAGTGGATCTTCGGGGTTAGTGTTTTTAAGGGTTTATTGGGTGGGTTTTATTTTAAGATTAGGGACTTTGGGCAACGTAAAAGAGCTAAATGCCCTTTTTAAGGGCAATGCCCATCCAAATGCCCTTTTCAGGGCAATGGGGAGCTTAGGTTTTTTAGGTAGTTTTTTTTGGGGGGGTGGTTGTGTCGGTGGTGGGTTTTATTGTTGGGGGGTTGTTTGTATTTTTTTTATTACAGGTAAAAGAGCTGATTTATTTGGGGCAATGCCCCGCAAAAGGCCCTTTTAAGGGCCATTGGTAGTTTATTGTAGGCTAGGGTTTTTTTTCTTTTGGGGGGGCTTATAATTTTGATAGGGCTATTAGATTAGGTGTAATTAGTTTAAATATTTGATAATTTCTTTTTAATTTTGTGTAATTTAGTGTTCTTTATTTTCTGTAATTTAGATAAATGTATTTTGTTTAATTTATTTAATTTTAGTGTAATGTTAGGTGTTACTGTTAGGCAGGTTAGGTTTTATTTTACAGGTTAGTTTGTATTTATTTTAACTAGGTAGCTAGTAAATAGTTAATAACTATTTACTAACTATTCTACCTAGTTAAAATAAATACAAATGTACCTGTAAAATAAAAATAAAACCTAAGATAGCTACAATGTAATTATTAGTTATATTGTAACTAGCTTGGGGTTTATTTTATAGGTAAGTATTTAGTCTTAAATAGGAATTATTTAGTTATTAATAGTAGGTTTTATTAAGATGTATTTTAATTATATTAAAGTTAGGGGGGTTAGGGTTAGACTTAGGGGTTAATATATTTATTTAGTGTTAGTGATGTGGGAGGCCAGAGGTTTAGGGGTTAATAACTTTAGTATAGTAGTGGCAGCAGATTTGTTGTTAATATGTGTAGTTAGGTGGCGACGACATTGGGGCAGCAGATTAGGGGTTAATAATATTTAACTAGTGTTCTGGGTTTAGGGGTTAATAACTTTAGTATAGTAGTGGCAACATTGGGGCAGCAGATTAGTTGTTAATACGTGTAGTTAGGTGGCGACGACGACATTGGGGCAGCAGATTAGGGGTTAATAATATTTAACTAGTGTTCGCGATGCTGGAGTGCGGTGGTTTTGGGGTTAATATGTTTATTATAGTGGTGGTGATGTCCGGAGCGGCAGATTAGGGGTTAATAAATTTATTTTAGTGTTTGCGATGCGGGAGGGCCTCGGTTTAGGGGTTAATAGGTAGTTTATGGGTGTTAGTGTACTTTGTAACACTTTAGTTATGAGTTTTATGGTACGGCTTTGTAACGTAAAACCCATAACTACTGACTTTCAGTTTACGGTACAAATCTTGTAGTTATAGGCTGTACCGCTCACTTTTTGGCCCCCCAGGCAAACTTGTAATACCGGCGCTATGGAAGTCCCATTAAAAAAGGACTTTTTAAAAAGTGCGGTAGTTACGTTGCATGACGGCCAAAAAGGTGTGCGGTACAGCTATACCTACAAGACTTGTAATAGCAGCAATAGTGAAAAAGAGCCATAACGATGCTTTTTCACTCATAACGCAAAACTCGTAATCTAGCCGTATGTTAATGAAAAGAATAGCAGCCATTCACATTTTTCCCAACATCAGAATAAAAAAAAATCAGAAAGATTGTAATCGAACCCATAATTGGAATTGTAAATTAACATTCAGATATTTATATTGTAGTTGTGTACATAGTTTTCAAAAAATCTGTGTTTTTTTGGGAAACCGTTGTATTTATGGGAAGTGAATGGATATAAAGCCCAATATGTTTCTTTCATAATTCAGATAGAGCACTATATGGCAGCAGTTTTACTAGAATGTTATCCATTCGCAAGAGCACTAGATGGAAGCATTATTTCCTGCGAAAAAGTGCGTGTATACTGAGGTATTTTTCTAAAAACATAATTTCATGGGAACAAAGCAAATTTGATAATAAAGGTAAACTGGAAACTTTTTAAAAATTGTATGCGCTGTCTAAATCAGTAAAAAAAAGTAACTGGTTAAAGAAAGAAAATCACATTTGAAAATCCATTATGTGATATGCTAAACAGGCCAAAATCGTATTTTAAAAGGGTAGGGGATGTAAAATTAGTTTATTTGGGGAGTGTCAATGCAAAATATCTCACAGGTTCTCATGGTGCAAGTAGAATTTTACAATATGGCACAGACTCTCGGGTCAAGGTGCCCGATTTATCAAAGGCTTCGCCAGCCTTGTCCCCCTACGACTGCAGGTTCTCACAAGAGAACCTGCAGTCAGTATTTATCAAATGTCAATCTCTCCGGTCTTGTCCGACCGAGGAGAATGACAGCTCCTGCCCGCGCGTGATTGGCTGTGCGCGGGTAGGGGGGCGGCGTTGCACAAGAGTCCAAAATTGCATTCTTGTTGAATGCTGAATTCCGGCAGCGGAATTCAGCCCGCCAGAGGCGAGCTGCAGCGTGGCTTGATAAATTGACCACTTAGAGCACTGGACAAGAGGACACAACAAAAATCAGGACAGTTGGCAAGTATGAATTACAGGAAATTCAGGCACTTTATAGTTAAGTTTTACTATCCTTAATTATAAAATTCATATGGGACTTAATTAGGTGTTTAATGTTTTTTTAATGTAAAAATGGTAAGAGATTTCTCTAAATAGAGAGCATTTTTAAAGGATGATGACTATAATTGCTTCCTATGCCCTCTCATTATACTACAAACTTTTTACACTATATTATTATGTCTTTAACATAACATACTACTATATTACTGTATCTCAGCATGCGCTTATACACAAATCCTGCTACGTAATACCAGATGGCTTCATATATTTTCCCAATCTCCTTGAGTGATTGACAGGCCTGTATCCTACAGATACAATGGTTCTGTGTTTTTACATTGCCTTTTTGTTTGCAAAGTAATTATGAAGCTATCATTAGTCAAGCAGAGAATCATAAGTGGCTAATCTGCATAAATTCAGCAAACCTAAGGAAAATGAAGATATGTCCTGCTTTCACGGGGTACAAATAAGGAAAATTGTGAGCTTAATGTTGATTGAGCATGCTGGCAAAGCATTTATTGAAATCTACTGCACGTTTGTATGTGCTGCACCTAACCTACATCACTGACACCCCCTCCCTCTCTTCCTCCCTCACACACACACATATATATATACTTAACTGTCTATATACCTATACACATATATCCACAAAACATACACACATAAAGACACAATGTTCATACACAGTACGTTCATACACTCTTACATTCACACTTATAGACACACTACATACACATATACACACATATAGATACCATACTCACACACACATACATACAAAAAATAGACACAGTACTCTCCCACACTTATAGAGACAGCACAGACACACACACTAACATACACACAAATAGGCAACATATGCACACACTCTTATAGACACATATATAGACGCAGTGCACACACATACACATGCATACACACATATAGACACAATATACACACACATATATATTTTTATATATATATATATATATATACATACGCACCGTACACACACACACAAAACCATTATACACACATACATTTGTACATATAGACACAATACACCCAGACAGGTATATGTATAAAAATACACATATATAGACACATTACATACACACATGTGAACATAGTATACACACATATACATGCACACATATAGACGTAGTGCACACACATACACACGCACACATATAGACACAATACACACACACACATATATATATATATATATATATATATATATATATATACATACACAAATATATAGACCGTACACACACATGAAACCAATATAAACACATATATTCATACAGTATACATATTGACATGGTGCACACACACACATACATTCATACATATAGACACAATACACACACACACATATATGTATATACATACACATACAGTATATAGACACAGTACACACACAAACACACGTAAACATAGTATACACACATATACATGAACACATATCGATACAGTGCACATACACTGGACACTACATTCACACATGCATATACTGTATACATATAAACATAGTACACACACCCTACACATATATAATATAAAACACACACAGTACACACACATATATTTATATATACACATGCATACTTACATACGGCTAGATTACGAGTTTTTGTCGGTAAGGCTTGTGGTGTTAACAAGCATTTTTTTTCTCACCGCTCACTTAAAGGGACAGTCAAGTCCAAAAAAAACTTTCATTTTTCAAATAGGGCATGTAATTTTAAACAACTTTCCAATTTACTTTTATCAACAATTTTGCTGTGTTCTCTTGGTATTCTAGTTGAAAGCAAACCTAGGAAGGCACATATGATAATTTCTAAGCCCTTGAAGGCCACTTCTTTTTTATTTGCTTTTCACAGCAGGGGAGAGCAAGCTCTTGTAGGCCATATAGATAGCATTGTGATCACGCCCGTGGCTAGTGGCAGACACTGCACTAATTGGCTAAAAGTCATGTGATTAGGGGCGGTCAGAAGATGCTTAGATACAAGTTAGTCACAGAAGTAAAAAGTGTATTAATATAACAGTGTTGGTTATGCAAAACTGGGGAATGGGTAATAGAGGCATTATATTTTTAAACAACAAAAATTCTTGTGTTGACTGTCCCTTTAAGACAACGCTGGTATTGCGTTAGCCGCAAAAAAAGTGAGCGGAGAGCAGAATTTAGCTCCACATCTCATCTCAATACCAGTGTTGCTTACGGTAGCGGTGAGCTGGTAAAACGTGCTCGTGCACGATTTCCCCATAGGAATCAATGGGGGAGAATCGGCTGAAAAAAAACCTAACACCTGCAAAAAAGCAGCGTTCAGCTTCTAACGCAGCCCCATTGATTCCTATGGGAAAATACTTTTATGTCTACACCTAACACCCTAACATGAACCCCGAGTCTAAACACCCCTAATCTTACACTTATTAACCCCTAATCTGCCGCCCCTGATATCGCCGACACCTGCATTTTAATATTAACCCCTAATCTGCCGCTCCGGACACCGCCGTCACCTACATTATTCATATGAACCCCTAATCTGCTGCCCCCAACATCACCCCAACATCAACGATTTTATTTATTAACCCCTACTCTGCCGCCCCCAATGTCGCCGCCACCTAACTACACTTATTAACCCCTAATCTTCCGCCGCCAACGTCGCCGCCACTATAATAAAGTTATCCCCTAAATCTAAGTCTAACCCTAACACCCCCCCTAATTTAAATATAATTTAAATACATCTAAATAAAATTGCTATCATTAACTAAATTATTCCTATTTAAAATTAAATACTTACCTATAAAATAAACCATAAGATAGCTACAATATAACTAATAGTTACATTGTATCTATCTTAGGGTTTATTTTTATTTTACAGGCAACTTTGTATTTATTTAACTATTTAATAACTTCCTAGTTAAAATAAATACAAATATACCTGTAAAATAAATCCTAACCTAAGTTACAATTACACCTAACACTACACTATAATTAAATTAATTTCCTAAACTAACTACAGTTAAACATAGAAACATAGAAACATAGATATTGACGGCAGATAAGAGCCATAGGCCCAGCAAGTCTGCCCCACCTTACCTAACAGTATAAACTTATCTAGTTCGTAGGATAGCCCTATGCTTGTCCCATGCATTTTTAAAGTCCCCCACAGTGTTTGTTGCTACTACCTCTTGAGGAAGTTTATTCCATAAATCAATCACTCTTTCTGTAAAGAAGTGCTTCCTCAAATTACTCCTGAATCTACTACCCTTTAGCTTGAGCTCATGACCCCTTGTTCTTGAATTTTCCATTTTATGTAAAATACCCACAGCCTCAGTTTTACTAAACCCTTTAATGTACTTGAAAGTTGCTATCATATCACCTCTTTCCCTTCTCTCCTCTAAGCTATACATATTTAGGTCATTGAGCCTATCCTGGTAAGTTTTATTTTTTAGACCATGTACCATTTTGGTAGCCCTCCTTTGCACAGATTCAAGTTTGTTAATATCCTTCTGAAGATATGGCCTCCAGAACTGCACACAATACTCAAGATGAGGCCTAACTAATGATCTATAAAGTGGCATAAGAACCTTACTATTTCTGCTGCAAATACCTCTACCAATACATCCAAGCATTCTGCTAGCCTTACTCGCTGCCTTACTACATTGTTTACTAAGTTTTAAATCATCTGAAATAATAATTCCCAAGTCCTGTTCCTCGTCTGTAACAGTCAGTAAAGTGTCATTGAGTCTGTAATTAACATTTGGATTTTTCTTCCCTAAATGCATTATTTTACACTTTGCTGTGTTAAACTTTAGATCCCAGTCGTTTGTCCAGTCCTCCAATTGTTGTATATCACTTCTCATTTTGTCTACCCCCCCTGGAACATCCACTCTGTTGCAAATTTTTGTATCATCTGCAAAGAGACATACTTTCCCCTGTAGCCCTTTGCTGATATCGCAGATAAATATGTTAAACAAAACAGGCCCCAGAACTGACCCCTGAGGAACACCACTAGTAACAGCCCCCTCTGCTGAATGAACTCCATTTACTAAGACACTTTGTTTTCTGTCCTTAAGCCAGCATTCCACCCAGTTCACAATTTTTGAATCTAGACCAAGGAGATATAGTTTGTGAATAAGTTTATTGTGTGGGACGGTGTCAAATGCTTTGCTGAAATCTAGATATGCTACATCAACTGCTCCTCCCTTGTCTAATACTTTTGTTACATAATCAAAGAAGTCAATTAGATTAGTCTGACATGATCTCCCTGAAGTAAAACCATGCTGATTTTGGTCCTCTAAATTGTTTGTCTTTATGTAAGTCATAATTCTTTCCTTTAAGAGGCTTTCCATTAATTTCCCTACTACTGAAGTTAAACTAACTGGCCTGTAGTTGCCAGATTCTTCTCTACTGCCCTTTTTATGAAGAGGTATTACATTTGCTATTCTCCAATCATCTGGGACAGCTCCTGTTAATAGTGACTGATTAAACAGATCAGTTAATGGGACAGTTAGCACTGAACGAAGTTCTTTTAAAACCCTTGGATGAATATTATCAGGACCCACTGCCTTTGTAACATTTATTTTTGATAATGCTAACAAAACCTCATCCTCTGTAAAAAGATTACTGTTAAGCTTGTTTCTATTTTGCATAGCATCCCTTAATGTAGACATTGTATCTTCACAATCTTTAGTGAAAACAGAACAGAAGTAATCATTGAGACAGTCTGCAATCTGCTTATCTCCTTCTATTATTCTACCATCAACTGATTTCAATTTTACTATTCCTACCTTATTTTTTCTTCTTTCACTGATATATCTAAAGAATGTTTTGTCCCCATGTTTTACTGACTGTGCTATCTTCTCTTCTGCATCAGCTTTAACCTTCCTAATTAACTGCTTAGTCTTTTTTTGTTGGAGTCTCCATATTTTCATATCATCATCTGCTTGTGTGTGTCTGTAATTTTTATAAGCTATCTTTTTTGTCTTTACAGCATGTGCTACTTCTTTGGAAAACCAAATTGGTTTCCGCTTTCTTTTACTTTTACAGACATGTCTAATACAGTGTGCGGTTGCATCTAAAATGGCACCTTTCACAAATTCCCACTGTTCTTGAACCCCTGTAATAAGATTTTTCCCCTTTAAATAGTTTTTTAGGTATTCTCCCATTAATGAAAAATCTGCCGTCCTAAAGTCTAAAACTTTTGTTTTAGTCTGGGTGTACAGTTCCTGAACATGAATACTAAACCAAACAGATTGATGATGATTGATTACAATTAACTTAAATAAACTAAAGTATGAACCCCCCCCACTAAATTACAGAAAATAATAAAAGAATTACAAGAATTTTAAACTAATTACACCTAATCTAATCCCCCTAATAAAATAAAAAAGCCCCCCAAAATAATAAAAATCCCTACCCTATACTAAATTACAAATAACCCTTAAAAGGGCCTTTTGCGGGGCATTGCCCCAAAGTAATCAGCTTTTTTACCTGTAAAAAAAAAATACAATACCCCCCCAACATTAAAACCCACCACCCACACACCCAACCCTACTCTAAAACCTACCCAATCCCCTCTTAATAAAACCTAACACTAACCCCTTGAAGATCACCCTACCTTGAGACGTCATCACCCAACCGGGCAGAAGTGGTCGTCCAGATGGCCAGAAGTCTTCATCTGATCCGGGCAGAAGAGGACCTCCAGACGGGCAGAAGTCTTCATCCAGGCGGCATCTTCTATCTTCATCCATCCGGAGCGGAGCGGGTCCATCTTCAAGCCATCCGACGTGGAGCATCCTCTTCCATCCGACGACTAACACTAAATGACGGTACCTTTAAGTGACGTCTTCCAAGATGGCGTCCCTTCAATTCCGATTGGCTGATAGATAAAAGAGCTGATTACTTTGGGGCAATGCCCCGCAAAAGGCCCTTTTAAGGGCTATTTGTAATTTAGTATAGGGTAGGGATTTTTATTATTTTGGGGGGGCTTTTTTATTTTATTAGGGGGATTAGATTAGGTGTAATTAGTTTAAAATTCTTGTAATTATTTTATTATTTTCTGTAATTTAGTGGGGTTTTTTCGTACTTTAGGTTATTTAATTTAATTGTAATTAATTGTAGTTAATTTAGGTAATTTATTTAATTATAGTGTAGTGTTAGGTGTAATTGTAAGTTAGGTTATGGTTTATTTTACAGATAAATTTGTACTTATTTTAACTAGGAAGTTATTAAATAGTTAATAACTATTTAATAACTATTGTACCTAGTTAAAATAAATACAAACTTGCCTGTAAAATAAAAATAGTTATATTGTAGCTAGCTTAGGGTTTATTTTATAGGTAAGTATTTAGTTTTAAATAGGAATAATTTATTTAATTGTAGTAATTTTTTTCCGATTATTTTAAATTATATTTAAGTTGGGGGGGTTAGGGTTAGACTTAGGTTTAGGGGTTAATACATTTAATATAGTGGTGGCGACGTTCTGGGCGGCAGATTAGGGGTTAATAAATATAGGTAGGTGTCGGCAATGTTAGGGACGGCAGATTAGGAGTTAATAAAATTTAACTAGTGTTTGCGGTGCAGGAGTGCGGCGGTTTAGGGGTTAATATATTTATTACAGTGGTGGCGATGTCCGGTCGGCAGATTAGGGGTTAAAAATTTTATTTAAGTATTTGCGATGTGCGGGGGGGGGCATCGGTTTAGGGGTTAATAGGTAGTTTATGGATGTTAGTGTACTTTTTATCACTTTAGTTAAGAGTTTTATGTTACGGCGTTAGCCCATAAAACTACTGACTTTTAAATGCGGTAGGAGTCTTGACAGGAGAGGGTGTACCGCTCACTTTTTCCAAGACTCATAATACCGGCGTTAGGAAAATAGCATTGAAAAGATAGGATACGCAATTGATGTAAGGGTGATTTGCAGTATGCTCGAGTCGCGTAAAAAAAGTGAGCGGTACACCTGTACCTGCCAGACTTGTAATACCAGCGGGCGTTAAAAAGCAGCGTTGGGACCTCTCAACGCTGCTTTTTAAGGCTAACGCAAGACTCGTAATCTAGGCGATAGTAAACACACCCATATACAATAATACACAGTTCACTTATAAATGCTACACACATATTGGCATAGCACACACATAGATGTACAATAACACAGACACAGTGCACACACATATATAAAACACACATAGAGACATAGCACACACAGTACACACACATATAGACATGCATACTTACATAGTACACACAGAGATGTACAATAACACAGACACAGTACACATACATATATACACATGCATACTTACATAGTACACACATAGATGTACAATAACACAGACACAGTACACACACATATATACACATGCATACTTACATAGTACACACAGAGATGTACAATAACACAGACACAGTACACACACATATATACACATGCATACTTACATAGTACACACAGAGATGTACAATAACACAGACACAGTACACACACATATATACACATGCATACTTACATAGTACACACAGAGATGTACAATAACACAGACACAGTGCACATACATATATACACATGCATACTTACATAGTACACACATAGATGTACAATAACACAGACACAGTACACATACATATATACACATGCATACTTACATAGTACACACATAGATGTACAATAAAACAGACACAGTACACATACATATATATAAAACACATATAGATACATAGCACACACACACATATACACATGCATACTTACATAGCACACACATAGACGTACAATAACACAGACATAGTGCACACACATATATATAAAACACAAATAGAGACATAGCACACACAGTCCACACACACATATACACATGCATACTTACATAGCACACACAGTACACACACACATATACACATGCATACTTACATAGCACACACAGTACACACACACATATACACATGCATACTTACATAGCACACACAGTACACACACACATATACACATGCATACTTACATAGCACACACAGTACACACACACATATACACATGCATACTTACATAGCAAATACAGTACACACACATATACACATGCATACTTACATAGCAAATACAGTACACACACACACATATATACACATGCATACTTACATAGCACACACAGTACACACACACATATACACATGCATACTTACATAGCACACACAGTACACACACACATATACACATGCATACTTACATAGCAAATACAGTACACACACACATATATACACATGCATACTTACATAGCACACACAGTACACACACACATATACACATGCATACTTACATAGCACACACAGTACACACACACATATACACATGCATACTTACACAGCACACACAGTACACACACATATATACACATGCATACTTACATAGCACACACAGTACACACACACATATACACATGCATACTTACATAGCAAATACAGTACACACACACATATATACACATGCATACTTACATAGCACACACAGTACACACACATATACACATGCATACTTACATAGCACACACAGTACACACACACATATACACATGCATACTTACATAGCACACACAGTACACACACACATATACACATGCATACTTACATAGCACACACAGTACACACACACATATACACATGCATACTTACATAGCACACACAGTACACACACACATATACACATGCATACTTACATAGCACACACAGTATACACACACACACACATATACACATGCATACTTACATAGCAAATACAGTACACACACACACATATACACATGCATACTTACATAGCACACACACAGTACACACACATATACACATGCAAACTTACATAGCACACACAGTACACACACACACATATAGACATGCATACTTACATAGCACACACACAGTACACACACACACACACACACATATATACACATGCATACTTACATAGCACACACAGTACACACACACATATACACATGCATACTTACATAGCACACACACAGTACACACACACATATACACATGCATACTTACATAGCACACACAGTACGCACACACATATACACATGCATACTTACATAGCACACACAGTACACACACACACATATACACATGCATACTTACATAGCACACACAATACACACACACATATACACATGCATACTTACATAGCACACACAGTACACACACACATATACACATGCATACTTACATAGCAAATACAGTACACACACACATATATACACATGCATACTTACATAGCACACACAGTACACACACACATATACACATGCATACTTACATAGCACACACAGTACACACACACATATACACATGCATACTTACATAGCACACACAGTACACACACACATATACACATGCATACTTACATAGCAAATACAGTACACACACACATATATACACATGCATACTTACATAGCACACACAGTACACACACATATACACATGCATACTTACATAGCACACACAGTACACACACACATATACACATGCATACTTACATAGCACACACAGTACACACACACATATACACATGCATACTTACATAGCACACACAGTACACACACACATATACACATGCATACTTACATAGCACACACAGTACACACACATATACACATGCATACTTACATAGCACACACAGTATACACACACACACACACACACACATATATACACATGCATACTTACATAGCAAATACAGTACACACACACACATATACACATGCATACTTACATAGCACACACACAGTACACACACACATATACACATGCATACTTACATAGCACACACAGTATACACACACACACACACACACACACACACACACACATATACACATGCATACTTACATAGCACACACAGTATACACACACACACACACATATATACACATGCATACTTACATAGCACACACAGTATACACACACACACACACACATATACACATGCATACTTACATAGCACACACAGTACACACACACATATACACATGCATACTTACATAGCACACACAGTACACACACACATATACACATGCATACTTACATAGCACACACAGTATACACACACACACACACACACATATATACACATGCATACTTACATAGCACACACAGTATACACACACATATACACATGCATACTTACATAGCACACACAGTATACACACACACACACACACATATATACACATGCATACTTACATAGCACACACAGTACACACACACATATACACATGCATACTTACATAGCACACACAGTACACACACACATATACACATGCATACTTACATAGCACACACAGTATACACACACACACACACACACACATATATACACATGCATACTTACATAGCACACACACAGTACACACACACATATACACATGCATACTTACATAGCACACACAGTATAAACACACACACACACATATATACACATGCATACTTACATAGCACACACAGTATACACACACACACACACACATATACACATGCATACTTACATAGCACACACAGTACACACACACATATACACATGTATACTTACATAGCACACACAGTACACACACACATATACACATGCATACTTACATAGCACACACAGTATACACACACACACACACACACATATATACACATGCATACTTACATAGCACACACAGTATACACACACACATATACACATGCATACTTACATAGCACACACAGTATACACACACACACACACACACATATATACACATGCATACTTACATAGCACACACAGTACACACACACATATACACATGCATACTTACATAGCACACACAGTACACACACACATATACACATGCATACTTACATAGCACACACAGTATACACACACACACACACACACACATATATACACATGCATACTTACATAGCACACACAGTACACACACACATATACACATGCATACTTACATAGCACACACAGTACACACACACATATACACATGCATACTTACATAGCACACACAGTACACACACACATATACACATGCATACTTACATAGCACACACAGTATACACACACACACATATACACATGCATACTTACATAGCACACACAGTATACACACACACACACATATACACATGCATACTTACATAGCACACACAGTATACACACACACACATATACACATGCATACTTACATAGCAAATACAGTACACACACACACATATACACATGCATACTTACATAGCAAATACAGTACACACACATATACACATGCATACTTACATAGCACACACAGTACACACACATATATACACATGCATACTTACATAGCACACACAGTACACACACACATATACACATGCATACTTACATAGCACACACAGTATACACACACACACACACACATATACACATGCATACTTACATAGCACACACATAGATGACAATAATACAGACACAGTGCACACGCATATATATAAAACACAAATAGAGACATAGCACACACAGTACACACACACATATACACATGCATACTTACATAGCACACACAGTACACACACATATATACACATGCATACTTACATAGCACACACAGTACACACACACATATACACATGCATACTTACATAGCACACACAGTATACACACACACACACATATACACATGCATACTTACATAGCACACACATAGATGACAATAATACAGACACAGTGCACACGCATATATATAAAACACAAATAGAGACATAGCACACACAGTACACACACACATATACACATGCATACTTACATAGCACACACAGTACACACACACATATACACATGCATACTTACATAGCACACACAGTACACACACACACACACACACACACACACATATACACATGCATACTTACATAGCACACACATAGATGACAATAATACAGACACAGTGCACACACATATATAAAATACACAGATACACATCACAAACAGACTAAATAAACATAAGCTGAACTGCAACAAACAAAGGGATATAGGTTGTTTACTTCCTATTAATCCTCATTGGCTGATAGGAACTTCTTGCCAATCCTCAAAGGTTGATGGAAACTTTCTAATATTGCTTATTGGCCAATAGTTACTTCCTGCTAATGCTCATTGGTTGATCAATACCTCCTGTTAATGCTTATTGAGCAAGACTTGGAACTTGCTGTAAGTCAGCGAGCATGTGCAGGAAGTGCACAACTTATACTGGCATATGTATTAAAATGTAAACCATTGATACTTCCTTATTTCAGGCAAAAAAAAGTCAATACATTTTAATAATGCGCTTTCATATGGATGACAGAAAATTTGTAGTGCCGCTTTAAGTCAGCTTCGAGTATAAATCCATAATAGAGGCCAGATAAAGTATGCTCTGATAAAGGGCCAGAGAGAAGGCGCAACATGACAATGACAATTATATCAACCTATCAGCAACCGTTACTGCTGTAAACAATTATTTGTAACAATCTGTCTATTTAAATAGTAAATAGACTAACAGGTTTACAACAGAGTAATTAAATCTCTGCAATACAGTAGCGGGTCAATCAATCAAATGAAGTCACCACATACCAGAAAGCTGCAAGTCATCACTGTCTTATAAAGAATTTACACTAATGTTTGTTTGAAAGGCAGTCTCTGGTAGATACAGCAGGATGGTCAGGAGGTTTATCAGAATGGCTTGAATATTTTGTACTGTATAGACTCAGTGGTTCTGTACAGGGCCGTCTTTAATATTGATTGGACCCTGGGCAAAAATATTCTTGGGCCCCACCCCCACCCCATGCAATTTCGCTCTCCACCCAAAAATCCCAAAAAACAACTAAATTAAAAAAAAAATATTATTAGCCCAGCAGAACTAATAAGTAAATAAATATATAAATTCCTCCACTGTGGATTCATTTAATATTCTTTTGAATGTGATTCTGGTGTGAGGCTAGCTGGTTAAAGAGATTTAGGGCAGCCAACAGGAGCAAAGCAAGGTAAAGGAGGAAGCATGGAGGTGCAGACAAATATAAGTTTACTGACTGGAACAGCAGAACTACTATGGGAAGCTGTAAAATCTGAGACAGAGAGAAAATAAAAACTATAAAAATAAACCTTACATTAATGTGTGAAGTATCAGCATGAGGCTATACATCAGCCACACCAGCACATGTAGCTTCTTTGCTAGGAACAAGTTCCCTCTCACCCTGAACTAGACACTGCTGCATGGGGAGGGGCGTGTGTGCACTCACTTATTCTTCCCACTGACACCTTTCTACAAAGCACTATTCCCCTAACAAACTTCAGTTAGTTGATCTTAGGGCCACAGCAGAAAGAACAGGGCTAAGGGGACCAGTAGACATGATGCTGTCTGTCCAAGGCTGCATGGATACAGTGTGAGATGAGTCACACAGCCTCAAGACTGAAGAGAGCAGTGTATGCAGCTGCACAGATGCTCAAATCCTCATGTGCCTGCCACTCCAGCTTTCTGCTGCATGCGCCTACAGTCAGCCCTACCCAGAAACAATCGCCACCACCAGAGCAGTTACCTGGTAACAGTGGTAACCCCAGTAGGACCTTTTCTGATGCAGTGGGAAATGGCTGGATGCCGAGTTAGGGCTTTGCATTCAGTGCTGCACAGTGCACATCTAAAACAGCACATGGCACTAGCTTGGCATGTCACATGACACTGGCACGGTCTGGCACAATTTTTAAAAAAAATATAAGCAGAGTACTTTTGACTGTGACAGTATTAGGACTGAATGTGTGTGTTCCCCATGTCACATCAGCAGTCTGGTATGAACCATTAAAAAAAAAAAAAAATTTTTTTTTTTTTTTTTTTTTTTTTTTTTTTTAGGACTCTTGGGCCCCTCAACAGAGACTGGGCCCAGGGCAGCTGCCCCTTTTGCCCTGTGTTAAAGACGGTCCTGGTTCTGTATCATCATATATATATATATACACACAGTGTTTTAAAAACTGTATATGTACAATGTTTAAAAACAAGGTAATGTTTTAAAACAAGTTTTCATTCCCTATTAAAGAAACCTTGTACTAAAAAAAGTCTATTGCAAGAGCAGCATTTAAACATGTTTATTTTTATTATTTTTATATTATTTTATTTTGCCTTAAAATAGTGAAAGAGAAACTATGGCCTAGATTTGGAGTTTGGCGTTAGCCGTGAAAACCAGCGTTAGAGGCTCCTAACGCTGGTTTTAGGCTAACTCCGGTATTTGGAGTCACTCAAAAAAGGGTCTAACGCTCACTTTTCAGCCGCGACTTTTCCATACCGCAGATCCCCTTACGTAAATTGCGTATCCTATCTTTTCAATGGGATTTTTCTAACTCCGGTATTTAGAGTCATGTCTGAAGTGAGCGTTAGAATTCTAACGACAAAACTCCAGCCGCAGGAAAAAAGTCAGTAGTTAAGAGCTTTCTGGGCTAACGCCGGTTCATAAAGCTCTTAACTACTGTACTCTAAAGTACACTAACACCCATAAACTACCTATGTACCCCTAAACCGAGGTCCCCCCACATCGCCGCCACTCGATTACATTTACATTTAACCCCTAATCTGCCGACCGCCACCTACGTTATACTTATGTACCCCTAATCTGCTGCCCCTAACACCGCCGACCCCTGTATTATATTTATTAACCCCTAATCTGCCCCCCACAACGTCGCCGCCAGCTACCTACAATAATTAACCCCTAATCTGCCGACCGCAAAGCACCGCCACCTACATTATAGCTATGTACCCCTAATCTGCTGCCCCTAACACCGCCGGCCCCCTATATTATATTTATTAACCCCTAATCTGCCCCCCTCAACATCGCCTCCACCTGCCTACACTTATTAACCCCTAATCTGCCGAGCGGACCGCACCGCTACTATAATAAAGTTATTAACCCCTAATCCGCCTCACTAACCCTATAATAAATAGTATTAACCCCTAATCTGCCCTCCCTAACATCGCCGACACCTAACTTCAATTATTAACCCCTAATCTGCCGACTGGAGCTCACCACTATTCTAATAAATGTATTAACCCCTAAAGCTAAGTCTAACCCTAACACCCCCCTAAATTAAATATAATTGTAATCTAACGAAATTAATTAACTCTTATTAAATAAATGATTCCTATTTAAAGCTAAATACTTACCTGTAAAATAAATCCTAATATAGCTACAATATAAATTATAATTACATTGTAGCTATTTTAGGATTAATATTTATTTTACAGGCAACTTTGTAATTATTTTAACCATGTACAATAGCTATTAAATAGTTAAAGGGACACTCAAGTCAAAATTAAACTTCATGATTCAGATACAGTATGCAATTTTAAACAACTTTCAAATTTACTTCCATTAACAAAATGTGCACAGTCTTTTTATATTTACACTTTTTGAGTGACCAACTCCTACTGAGCATGTGCAAGAATTCACAGCATATACGTATATGCATTTATGATTGGCTGATGGCTGTCACATGATACAGGGGGAGTGGAAATAGACATAACTTTGCAATTTATTTAACAAAAATCTACTACTCATTTGAAGTTCAAAGTAAGTGCTATTGCATTGTCTTCTTATCGTGTATTTGTTGATTATGCAAATCTACAGTGTTGACTGGTCCTTTAAGAACTATTTAATAGCTACCTAGTTAAAATAATTACAAAATTATCTGTAAAATAAATCCTAACCTAAGTTACAATTAAACTTAACACTATACTATCATTAAATTAATTAAATAAAATACCTATAATTACCTACAATTAAACCTAACACTACACTATCAATACATTAATTAAATACAATATCTACAAATAACTACAATGAAATAAACTAACTAAAGTACAAAAAATAAAAAAGAACTAAGTTACAAAAAATAAAAAAATATTTACAAACATAAGAAAAATATTACAACAATTTTAAACTAATTACACCTACTCTAAGCCCCCTAATAAAATAACAAAGACCCCCAAAATAAAAAATGCCCTACCCTATTCTAAATTAATAAAGTTCAAAGCTCTTTTACCTTACCAGCCCTGAACAGGGCCCTTTGCGGGGCATGCCCCAAGAAGTTCAGCTCTTTTGCCTGTAAAAAAAAACCATACAATACCCCCCCCAACATTACAACCCACCACCCACATACCCCTAATCTAACCCAAACCCCCTTTAAATAAACCTAACACTAAGCCCCTGAAGATCATCCTACCTTGTCTTCACCTCACCAGGTATCACCGATCCGTCCTGGCTCAAAAATCTTCATCCAACCCAAGCGGGGGCTGGCGATCCATCATCCAGTAGCTGAAGAGGTCCAGAAGAGGCTCCAAAGTCTTCATCCTATCCGGGAAGAAGAGGCGATCCGGACCGGCAACCATCTTGATCCAAGCGGCATCTTCTATCTTCATCCGATGACGACCGGCTCCATCCTGAAGACCTCCACCGCGGACCCATCTTCATCCGGCGACGTCCAACTGAAGAATGACGGTTCCTTTAAGGGACGTCATCCAAGATGGCGTCCCTCGAATTCCGATTGGCTGATAGGATTCTATCAGTTAATCGGAATTAAGGTAGG
Organism: Bombina bombina; assembly: GCF_027579735.1. Classification (NCBI taxonomy): domain Eukaryota; kingdom Metazoa; phylum Chordata; class Amphibia; order Anura; family Bombinatoridae; genus Bombina; species Bombina bombina. Next base: position 98,944,609 of record NC_069505.1, on the reverse strand, counting down.
AATATTCTGATTGGCTGATGGAATCAGCCAATCAGAATCAAGTTCAATCCGATTGGCTGATCCAATCAGCCAATCAGATTGAGCTCGCATTCTATTGGCTGTTCCGATCAGCCAATAGAATGCAAGCTCAATCTGATTGGCTGATTGGATCAGCCAATCGGATTGAACTTGATTCTGATTGGCTGATTCCATCAGCCAATCAGAATATTCCTACCTTAATTCCGATTGGCTGATAGAATCCTATCAGCCAATCGGAATTCGAAGGCTGCCATCTTGGATGACTTCCCTTAAAGGAACCGTCATTCTTCAGTTGGACGTCGCCGGAAGAAGATGGGTCCGCGGTGGAGGTTTTCAGGATGGAGCCGGTCGTCATCGGATGAAGATAGAAGATGCCGCTTGGATCAAGATGGTTGCCGGTCCGGATCGCCTCTTCTTCCAGATAGGATGAAGACTTTGGAGCCTCTTCTGGACCTCTTCAGCCACCGGATGATGGATCGCCAGCCCCCGCTTGGGTTGGATGAAGATTTTGGAGCCAGGACGGATCGGTGATACCTGGTGAGGTGAAGACAAGGTAGGATGATCTTCAGGGGCTTAGTGTTAGGTTTATTTAAGGGGGGTTTGGGTTATATTAGGGGTATGTGGGTGGTGGGTTGTAATGTTGGGGGGGGGTATTGTATGTTTTTTTTTTACAGGCAAAAGAGCTGAACTTCTTGGGGCATGCCCCGCAAAGGGCCCTGTTCAGGGCCGGTAAGGTAAAAGAGCTTTGAACTTTATTAATTTAGAATAGGGTAGGGCATTTTTTATTTTGGGGGTCTTTGTTATTTTATTAGGGGGCTTAGAGTAGGTGTAATTAGTTTAAAATTGTTGTAATATTTTTCTTATGTTTGTAGATATTTTTTTATTTTTTGTAACTTAGTTCTTTTTATTTTTTGTACTTTAGTTAGTTTATTTCATTGTAGTTATTTGTAGATATTGTATTTAATTAATGTATTGATAGTGTAGTGTTAGGTTTAATTGTAGGTAATTGCAGGTATTTTATTTAATTAATTTAATGATAGTATAGTGTTAGGTTTAATTGTAACTTAGGTTAGGATTTATTTTACAGGTAATGTTGTAATTATTTTAACTAGGTAACTATTAAATAGTTCTTAACTATTTAATAGCTATTGTACCTGGTTAAAATAAATACAAAGTTACCTGTAAAATAAATATTAATCCTAAAATAGCTACAATGTAATTATAATTTATTTTGTAGCTATATTAGGGTTTATTTTACAGGTAAGTATTTAGCTTTAAATAGGAATAATTTATTTAATAAGAGTTAATTAATTTCGTTAGATTAAAATTATATTTAATTTAGGGGGGTGTTAGTGTTAGGGTTAGACTTAGCTTTAGGGGTTAATACATTTATTAGAATAGCGGTGAGCTCCGGTCGGCAGATTAGGGGTTAATAAGTGTAGGCAGTTGAAGCGACGTTGTGGGGAGCAGATTAGGGGTTAATAAATATAATATAGGGGTCGGCGGTGTTAGGGGCAGCAGATTAGGGGTACATAGGGATAATGTAAGTAGCGGCGGTTTACGGAGCGGCAGATTAGGGGTTAAAAAATATGCAGGGGTCAGCGATAGCGGGGGCGGCAGAATAGGGGTTAATAAGTGTAAGGTTAGGGGTGTTTAGACTCGGGGTACATGTTAGAGTGTTAGGTGCAGACGTAGGAAGTGTTTACGCATAGCAAACAATGGGGCTGCGTTAGGAGCTGAACGCGGCTTTTTTGCAGGTGTTAGGTTTTTTTCAGCTCAAACTGCCCCATTGTTTCCTATGGGGGAATCGTGCACGAGCACGTTTTTGAGGCTGGCCGCGTCCGTAAGCAACTCTGGTATCGAGAGTTGAAGTTGCGTTAAAAATGCTCTACGCTCCTTTTTTGGAGCCTAACGCAGCCTTTATGTGGACTCTCAATACCAGAGTTATTTTTATTGTGCGGCCAGAAAAAAGCCAGCGTTAGCTACGCGGGTTCTTACCGACAAAACTCCAAATCTAGGCCTATGTAAATATAAAGTGATTCTAACACTGCAGTTCTGTACTTCCTGCTAATGCTCATTGGGTGAGAGATACTTCCTGCAAATGGGCATTGCAATGCAAAATGTATGATCTTATTAATTAGTGCATTTTTGCACTAATCGCACTAGTACTCTATCAGCTATTTTACGAGTTTTGAGCGCTATAGAGAAATTAACGAACGCAACAAAAGTTACGTTATTAAATTTTCTATAGCGCTGCCATTACAAGTTCTCAAACATACGCCTTTCGCGTGCGATATGGTCAAATGTTCCGTAACGCAGCCCCATTGATGTCTATGGGGAAATAAAAATACAGTTTAAACCTAACATAAACCCTACGTCTAAACACCCCTAATCTGCTTCCCCCAACATCTCTGACGCCTGCCTACAGTTATTAACCCCTAATCTGCCACTCCCGATATCACTGTTACCTAAATAAAATTATTAACCCCTAATCGGCTGCTCCCGATATCGCCACCACTATACTACATTTATTAACCTCTAAACCGCCAGCCCCCCACATCGCAACAAGCTAAATTAAACTATATTAACCCTTAAACCTAACCCTAACGTAACCCTAACATAACCCTAACCCTACACCTAACTTTAACATAATAAAAATATAGCTAAATTAAATTTACTATTAACTAAATAAATCTATTAACCCCTAAACCGCCAGCCCCCCCCCCACATCGCAACAAGCTAAATTAAACTATATTAACCCCTAAACCTAACTACCCCTAACTTTAATATAATTAAATTAGATCTAAATTAAATTTACAATTATTAACTAAATAATTCCTATTTAAAATAAATACAAACTTACCTGTGAAATAAAACCTAAGCTAAGCTTGCTACAATGTAACTAATAGTTATATTGTATCTAGCTTAGGTTTTATTTTTATTTCACAGGTAAGTTTGTATTTATTTTAACTAGGTAAACTAGTTAGTAAATAGTTATTAACTATTTACTAACTACCTAGTTAAAATAAATACAAACTTACCTGTGAAATAAAACCTAAGCTTACACTAAAACCTAACATTACAAAAAAATAAAAAAAAACTACCATTACAAAAAAAAAAAAAATATCCAAAAAAAAAAAAAGATTAATCCTATTCTAATACCCTTAAAAAAAAAAAAACACACCAAAATAAAAAAAAAACCTACTCTGGAATAAACTACCAAGGGCCCTTAACAGGGCCTTTTGTAGGGCATTGCCCTGAGATAAACAGCTCTTTTACTCCAAAAAATACAAACACCCCTAACACTATACAAAACCCCACCCCCCTAACTACCAGGGGCCCTCAAAAGGTCCTTTTGGGGGGCCCTTATAATGGCCTTTTGTAGGACATTGCCCTGAGATAAACAGCTCTTTTGTTAAAAAAAAAAAAACACCCCCTAAAAATATACATTACACAAAATAACAAATTATCAAACATAAAAAAAAATCCTATTCTAATACCCATAAAAAACACCCCAAAATAAAAAACCTAATCTAGAATAAACTACCAATGGCCCTTAAAAGGGCCTTTTGTAGGGCATTGCCCTAAAGATATCATCTCTTTTTTATTGAAAATAATTTACAAAGACCCACTAACACTACAAATCCCCAATCCCCCAAACCCACAAAATAAAAAAACTATCTAAAAAAACCTAATCTACCCATTGCCCTGAAAAGGGCATTTGTATGGGCATTGCCCTTAAAAGGGCATTTAGCTCTTTTACTGCCCAGACCCTAAACTAAAAAATAAAACCCACACAATAAACCCTTAAAAAAGCCTAACACTAACCCCCTGACGATCCACTTACAGTTTTTGAAGTCCTGCTTGAACGATCTTCATCCCGGAGTTGAAGTCTTAATCCAGGCGGCGAAAAGTCTTTATCCCGGCGGCGACGTCCTGATCTAAGCAGCGAGAAGTTTTCATCCAGGCGGCCTTTTCAATCTTCATCCAGACGGCATCTTCTATCTTGATCCCGGAGGCGCGGAGCAGGTCCATCCTGAAGACATCCAGCGCGGAGCATCCTCTTCATACGGTCGTCGCCGTACACTGAATCTTCAATGCAAGGGACACGATTTTCATTCCTATTGGCTGAAAAATTTGAATTAGCCAATAGGAATTAGGGCTGCTAAAATCCTTTTGGCTGTTCAAATCAGCCAATAGGATTTAAGCAGCTCTCATTCTATTGGCTAATTCAAAAATGTGCAAAATTACTCTTTAGTGTTGCCAAGTGTAGCCTGCTCCACCCCTCTTATAAGTGTCCTACTCAAAACCTTGTGATATCATATAACAAAGTGTGCATGTGAGAATAATTGTAAATGCAAGCAATTGGGGGGGGGGGGGTTGAGGAGGGACAGCAGGTACTTTTATTGTTTGTTCCCAAGAGGCTTGCTCGTTTCCATTGGGATAATGTCACATGCTTTGTGAAAGCTTCAGCATTATACTGTGCACTGCTTTACTCAAGTACCATGTGACTTTGCCCCTTCCGTGCACATGCATGATTGCATTCTGGAGAAGCTATGGCCTGGAATGCACCTTCCATATATGAGAATGCCCAGGGGGGAGCTTGCTGCAAACAAAACTATGACTGAATTAAAGTGGTTAATGGGGGTTAAAACAGAAACCATTTTGCAGGTAAGCTTTGGTTGCATTTTATATTTAGAAACTTATGCTAGTTCATACTGTTTTATGTCCCTTTAAATGTAACCAGTATATACTTAACAATTTTTAAAAGCAAACAAAAGTCAACAAAGGTTGCTCTTTCATATGGATGAAAGAATTGTTTTTAGCACAACGTCACTTTAATACACGCATCCTTTAAATTATTTTCTCTTTTTATATATTTAGGTAAATTATGCTCAGTTTAGTTCTAAGTCTTCTTGCGTTTAAGGGGTTTATTGGGTTTGGCAGTACTTGGTGTTCCTCCTAATTACTTGTTAGACAAATAGTCCCAGGGCTACCAATGTTCAGTAAAAAGCAGATTTTTGTTAGTAAACAAACTCAGGAGACAAACAAGTCATATTTTTGCCTGTAAAGACCTTGATGTTGCAGCATTCATCTGGTTTATCTGTTGTCATAAAACACAGGCGCTGGATTTAGGGAGTGAGTTATGGACGGACCGAGCAGATGCCATCAATATCTACAGATATACCTACCTCTTACCCCCTCCTAGTCCTAAACAGCCTGTACTGCAGACATCTCTGCTGAGGATTTCCGCTCCAGTTAGGAGTACATTTCAGACATTGTTCTGAAAATGTAATTTACTGACCTACTGACTCAGTTACATAGTAGTAACTCACTGGAAGTACTCTTTTCTCAGTAATGAGTACCACTGAGGTGCATGTTTTATCGTTAGTTACAATGTACCTATTGTGACAAAGGCTGCGTGTCTGAGGGTTTGCAAAGCCTTGTATTAGTTGTACAGTAGTTATCATGCAGATTAAGGATTCTGGGTAATATCATTCATAATGCAGCTTCTATACTATATACCCAGGACATACTTGAAACGAGAGCAATCTCAATGTATCCTTCCTGGTAAAATATTTTATAAATAAATAATACTTGTTATCGTGTTTCTATTATTTTCTGAAGTATCTGAATACTGCATTACACATTAAATTGCAGCTTATGGGATGTTAAAATACAACCTTTACAGATCTCCTGTGACAAATTCAGTTTCTTGCTGGGTTATTTAGCTACATCTGTTATATTCGGTATTATTACCATGGCTTTAATTTATTTAATGAAAACATAAATACCTTTTTGTATTCTGTCACTAAATGCCACTGTAATACTGTAAGTTACTCAACTTGACTGCCTTTATTGGAAATTGTGCAGTATCCTGAGACAAGGAAGAGAAGGCACTTAAATTGCCCTAAAGCCTATAAAATAATAAGCTTTATATTCTTATTTATTATTTATTGATCGCTCCTATCCTGTTTTGTCATTGCTCTAGCAATAACCTGAAACAAAGGAGTGACGTACTCTTTTATAATGCCCATACAAAGTGATAGGGGCAGATTAGCCAATCAGTAGCTACAGCAGTTCACAGGAATGATATTATGGGGCAGTTTTTTTATACCGTTAAATTTGTTTAAAATCCCACATTTGTTACTGTACATTTAAAGGGACAGTCAACACCAGAATTTTTGTTGTTTTAAAAGATAGATAATCCCTTTATTACCCATTCACCAGTTTTGCATAACTAACACTGTTATAATAATATACTTTTTACCTCTGTGATTAACTTGTATCTAAGCATCTTCTGACAGCCTCCTGATCACATGACATTTTATTTATTATCTATTGACTTTCATTTTAGCCAATTAGTGCAGTGTCTGCCACAATCCACGGGTGTGCTCACAATGTTATCTATAGGGTTTACCTGAACTAGCTCTCCCCTGCTGTGAAAAGCAAATACAAAAACATGTGATTAGAGGCGGCCTTCAAGGGCTTAGAAATTATCATATGAGCCTTCCTAGGTCTAGCTTTCAACTAAGAATACCAAAAGAACAATCAAAATTGGTGATAAAAGTAAATTGGAAAGTTGTTTAAAATTACATGCCCTATTTGAAACATGAAAGTTTTTTTTGGACTTGACTGTCCCTTTAAGTGCACGCTAGCTTTTTAAATATGTTAATGTTTGTTTTCATTTTGAAACTAGCAATTATTGGACAATTGATCTGTGAGACATAAGCTCACATATTGGTGCCACGTGACATGCCCCGTAAGCATAAACTTTCTTCACCATAGGGACATTACTTAAAAAAAAAAAAACTGTAATACATTTTAAAACACACACTTTTGGATGCAGCAAATAAAAAAAATCCTTTAATGTTCCATTAGTTTCTTGGCTGCCGTCTAGGGCTGCAGCACATAAGTTACTATCTGAGGTATTGGAATTGAATTGCTTAAAAACAAGAAGATACAGAGGGGAAACAGATGCAATTCTCTCTCTTTGGTTTTCAATTATTATATTGCTCTAATTCAAATGTAGTGTGGAAAAAATGTTGGTCACTTAAAGGGATAGTCTAGTCAAAATGAAACTTTCATTATTCAGGTAGAGCAGTCAATTTTAAGCAACTGATTTACTCCTATTATCAATTTATCTTTGTTCTCTTGGTATCGTTTATTTTAAAAAGCAAGAATGTAAGCTTAGGAGCCAGACCATTTTTGGTTCAGAACCTGGGTAGTGCTTGCTGATTGATTTTTAAATGTAGCCAATAATCAGCAAGGGCTACCCAGTTGCTGAACCAAAAATGGTCTGGCTCCTAAGCTTACATTCTTGTTTTTTCACATAAATATACCAAGAAAATGAAGAAAAGTTGATAATAGGAGTAAATTAGACAGTTGCGTAAAACTGCATGCTCTATCTGAATCACGAAAGTTTAATTTTGACTAGACTATCCCTTTAAATATCACACCAGTATTATTACTGTGATTGCAACTTTGCCATAAGTAATGTCACAGCCAACACTACTGTCCTCACACCATTTGCAGCATGGGTTATTCCTTTGGATGCTATGGAGATATCTAGTGCATCTAAATGGTTAACGCTCAAGCTATTTAACACTATAGATAATCCCCTGGTCTGACATTTACACCAAACAGTAATCTTTAGCCCTAACCTAAATCTAACTCTAAACAAAACCATAACCATAAATTTAAAGGGATGTTAAATAAACACTAAACTATTTCATACACCTCCCTTTAATAATGGGTGCCACCATTTTGGAACCTATGTTACACTGCAGGTATCTGAAGGAGAGTTGCT
>NC_069505.1:98879281-98929281 GCF_027579735.1 Bombina bombina | reverse complement strand
AAGGTAATCACAGAGGTAAAATGTATATTAATATAACAGTGCTGGTTATGCAAAACTGGGGAATGGGTAATAAAGGGATTATCTATCTTTTTAAACAATACAAATTCTGGAGTAAACTGTTCCTTTAATGTATTCTAATATTGAGATGCTACAATACAGTCAGATGTATAATGTTTTCCATGTGAGAAAATGTTTATTTAGCTCATTGCTCGGAAATAGATGAGCAACTGATCATCATTCAAATCTTACTATCTAACTGCGGTGGAATTACCTTTTCTTATTAGAATGTGTTGACAAGATGGTAAAGCATCTTAGTAATTAGCTGTTTTTTGTACTTCCATTTATGTTTGTGCCGAATGGCTGGTGAAACAGATTTACATCCGCTAAATTGTTTTTCTGATCTACCAATAATTTGTCCTAGCATTTAAGCCCAATTTAGCTTGCTTATTACTTCAATGTGAAATGAAGATGCACAGAAAGTCCAATTAAAAGGGCACATAATGCCCAATATCCAATCATGTGTGGGAATGTTTAATTAAAATGATATTTAATATATTTTCATGAAAAACCAGTGATCTAAAGCCAAAAGATCTCATTTTCTCTCCTTCAGTACAATAACGTTTTTACAATTATTTCTCCACCGTTTTCCACTCTGATTTTCTTTACTCAGCCTTATGACTAATGTCCAACAATAGGTAAAGAACAGTATTTACTACACATAAAAAATTATTTTTATTCTTATAGTAAGGACATATTTATAGCTATTGCTTATTTTCCTTCATCAACATAGTATCAGTTCACTGATACTTATAACCAAAGTAGGACATCTAGTATGGTAAAATACCACTGATAATGTTGCCATGGTTACAATGTAGCAAAATTCCTGTGGACCGATTGGATGCAGAAAAGACTGCAGTGTATTGCATCAAATGATTTACTGTAGATTGAATTCCCAAACCTAGTCCCTAAATTTACCATGGTAGTAAGAACATCAGGCACTACATTCTTGTACCAGGATGTAATGGACAGCACTATCTTGGCATTCTCCATCTTAGAGATTGTAGTTAGCAATGTGGTTGCCCCTCTATTCTGGATGCATTTCTGAATAGGTAGGTAAACTATATATCCTAGACATAAACTAGTAAGAAAGGACGGAGTATAAATCTTGATTTCTTTCATGCTCTTGTATTTGTGTATTCAGGACTAGCGTAGTCAGTACAAAATTAACCCATATGTAAACCATATATATGGCTCCCATCTTGTGGAACTCTGTGCCTCGCTCCACAAGACTCTCCCCTAGTTTTTTAAGCTTCAAGTGCTCCCTAAAGACTCTACTGTTCAGGAATGCATACAACCTACACTAACCTTTCTTTATTCCTCTCCTCCATTGCTATCCCCTGAACCCCGTTAGCATGTAAGCCTAAGAGTTCAGCTGTTTGTAGATCACCTTCTTAAGAACTGACTACAACAGTGTGACAATGTTTTGTTGTACTCCGCATTTGTTTATAGCGCTGCAGAATCTGTTGGTGCTCTACAAATAACCGATAATAATAATCATATATAGGTGTGGTGGAGAAAAAAAACCTTAAATCTTAGAAAGATCATTCTGTAAGACTTTCCTTCCAACAGCTGTTTACAAACACAAAAATAGTATAATTGGTGAGGGCATACAAAAAAGACCAATTGGCTGCCCTTTACAACTAGCCCTAGTTTAATAGAATCTACTGATTCCACTGATCTTTTCTTTGTGGTAATTTGCAATCAGGAAACCAGATAGAAATCAGTTAGTCAAATAAACGTAAACGTTTTTCCTGTTTCTGGAATTAGAATAGGAAAAAATATTCGAATTATAAAGAAGAATATCAGTCTCATTATTAAAAAAAAAAATGAATGAAAGAAACCAAATCTCATATTTAATATCCTGGTGATAAACCTCCTGGAAAGGAACAAGGGGCCTATCTTAAGAAAAAACAGAAAAGAAGCGTATCAAGTTTGAAGAAACCCACTCAGTAACCTGTTTTGCTGTTCACAACAAAGTCTACATAATCACCTTAAAAGTTAACAACTTTATAAACACCTTACATAGATTTAAAGAAATTATGAAACCATCCATTAAAATAATAGATACTAATTCCTGGGAGTAATGAGATCTCTGAAAACATTTGTTCAAAACCTGAAAAAATTAACGAAGCGCAATCTTTCCCTGAAAATGAGATTACAGAAGCATTTACCTAAATAGAATAAACGGACAGTATTGTCAAAAATAATCTTGTATGAAACCAAGGTTCACAGATAAAGAAACCCATAAAATATTCATTTTCTCAACCAACTGGAAAAAAATCCCCCTTTTTGCATAACCCTAGATTTAATAGACTTAAAGAGACAGTCTAGTCAAAATTAAACTATCATGATTCAGATAGGGCATGTGATTTCCAATTCACTTTTATCATCAAATTAGCTTTGTTCTCTTGGTATTCTTTGTTGAAAGCTTAACCTAGGTAGGCTCATATGCTAATTTTTTAGCCTTTGAAGGCCGCCCCTTATTTCAATGCTTTGGCAGCTAGAGGGTGTTGGTTCATGTGTGCCATACAGATAACACTGTGATCACGCCCATGAAGTTACAAATGAGAGGCCACTGATTGGCTAAATGCAAGTCTGTCAAAAGAACTGAAGTAAGAGGGCAGTATGCAGATGCTTAGATACAAGGTAATCACAGAGGTAAAATGTATATTAAAGGGGCAGTAAACCTACAAAATAATGTTATCTAATTCTGCACAAAGAGCTTAGCGCCAAGCTTATACAACAAAGTGTTCTTGAGATTTTTTACTATGAAGTTAAGTTTTGCAGAACGTGGCTCCTGGCTCTACTGAGCGGGTCTGTTCTTTCTTAAGCGCATCACGGGCACACTGTCTAGTCACAGCGCGCCCAATCGCATGAATGTAGCTCACTCCCGCTACCAGACCAGAGTGGGAGTGAGCTACATTCATTTTAATGGCGCGATCGGACGCACTGTGACCAGACAGCGTGCCTGCGATGCACTTAAAGGGACAGTACACTGTAAAATTGTTTTTCCATAAATGTATTTTAAATGACTTGTTATACCAACTGCAGAGTATAAAATATTTGAGAAATTGCATTTTCGGGTTTATTTGTGTATCCGAAGTAGCCGATTTTGTGCTTTTAAACCACGGCCTATTACAATGGGTTGAGCTTAAGGTAATATCAGATCTCATTACGTTATCACTTTTATGTACACAGACTTACTTCCTTATCTTATATTTGCCTGGAACACCAAAGCTCAATACATAGAGAGAACAATGGAAAATTATCATTTTATTACTTAACTATCATGCCTCCCACTGAGGGTGTAATCGCTTCTGCTGGCTGTGTTTACTTAGGCTTGTCAATAGCGTATACGCCAGTATCAAAACTTTCAGTATAGGTTGGAAAACCACAAGCTAAATCAGCTATTTCAAATGCTGAAATATGAGTAAAGGAGCTACTTGCAACCAATTTAATACACTCTAGCAGGTAAAAAGGATCATTGGGAATAATTTAAAGGGGAGAAAATTTTTGGGTGAACTGTCCCTTTAAGAACAAATTGACCCGCTCAGTAGAGCCAGGAGCGGTGTTCTGAAAATTTCAACTTCGTAGTAAAAAATCCCAGGAAATCTTTGTTGTAATATACTTGGCGCTAAGCTAATGTTATATAATTCTGCACTTTGTGCAGAATTATATGACATTATTTTGTAGGTTTACTGCCCCTTTAATATAACCGTGTTATTTATACAAAACAGGGGAATGGGTAATAAAGGGATTATCTATCTTTTTAAACAATAACAATTCTGGAGTAGACTGTCCCTTTAAGTGATCAGTAATCAAGTCATCTGTGGAACACTTTAGAACTATGGTGAAGATATATACCCTGAAAAAAAATGTTAAAGGACGACCACTGCTTCTTAAAGGGACACTGAACACAATTTTTTTCTTTTGTGATTCAGATAGAGCATGCAATTTTAAAGTGAAGGTCAATTTGAATGAATTAGTGCCCGGTTTTTAATAAACCTATTAAAAACAATGGCACTTTAAATTTCACTCCTTTTCTTCAAAAACTTACCTTTTAATCCTGAAAGCCGCTCCAGCGATTCCCCCGGCTGTCGGAAGCCTCTTCTTACATCATAAATGACGAATCTGGCTTCCTCCAATCATGGCTTTCCCCCCCGGGGGATCATGGCCTGATGCAACTTCATGATTGGAGGAAGCCGGATTCGTCATTTATGACCCGCAAACAGGGCTTTCGACAGGCGGAGGAAGTGCTACAGCGGCTGTCAGGATTAAAAGGTAAGTTTTTGAAGAAAATTAGTGAAATGTCAATTTTGATGAATTAAAGTGCCCTTGTTTTTAATAGGTTTATAAAAAAAAAACGGGCACTAATTCATCCAAATTGACCTTCATTATACTCCTATTATAACCTGGGTTGTTCTTGCTGATTGGTGGATAAATTCACCCACCAATAAACAAGTGCTGTCCAGGGTACTGAACCAAACATTGTCTGGCTCCTTAGCTTAGATGTCGTCTTTTTCAAATAAAGATAGCAAGAAAACGAGGAAAAATTGATAATAGGAGTAAATTAGAAAGTTGTTTAAAATTGCATGCTCTATCTGAACCATGAAAGAACAAATTGCGGTTCAGTGTACTTTTAACTCCTGTTTCCGGCGAGCCTGAGGGCTCGCACAGACACGCGGGTATACGGCCCCATTCGGGCCGTGATAAATCACATGTGCTATGTGACATGTGCTATCTAAATCATGCAAGTTTATTTTTACTTTCCTATCCCTTTAACTCCCAATTGGTAGAAGCAGAGGCAGGAAGGTGAGAGTGAGTAGTGGTGCTGAAGGAATCTGAGAATGTTTCTGTATAGTCTGAGAAAGCAGCTTACTGCATATTCCAAAAGTCCTGAAAATATGAATGTGAGATTGTGTGTAAAATACACTGTACAGAACCTTACTGGCTGTACGAAACCATTTAGTATTCGAGTAGAACTATCTGTTCTTCATAAAATACTAATGTAACAGTCCATACTATGGACTTATTGCAGAGCACCCTTTAATATAAAATCTGTGCATAAGGGCTGTTTAGCCTCTTGAGTGTATCCACTGCTGATCGTGGAGCTTATACGGTGCTGATTGTATAATAGCTATCCTGTCAATCAAGTCGGCGCTCATGAGTGCACTTACCAATCACTGGCTGGGGACATTTTAGAATTGTCAATCTGTTTTTGTTCTTTTTTGTTTTTTTAAAGCCCCAAGATACTATTCATGTGTTTATCATAGTGCAGTAGTTGAGCGACATTAGGTATTTTCCATTTTTAGGACTAGATTACAAGTGGAGCGCTAATTTATTGCACGCCTATAAACAGCAAATTTGCTCGTTTACAGGCACGTGATAAATAACCAGCCAATACAAGTTAATAAAAAATAACTGCACAAAGCAGTTTTTAGGGTTTAAATTTGATGGGTGTGGGGTGTAAGAAAACAAATGGCACTAAAAAGTGCTTTTACATTGCAGTCTATGGGAATTGTGTGTTTCCTGTAAATATATCTTTATATGCGTATATATATTTATGTGTTAATATGTGTATATACATTTATGTGTTAATATGTGTATATACATTTATGTGTTAATATGCGTATATACATTTATGTGTTAATATGCGTATATACATTTATGTGTTAATATGCGTATACACATTTATGTGTTAATATGCGTATATACATTTATGTGTTAATATGCGTATATACATTTATGTGTTAATATGCGTATATACATTTATGTGTTAATATGCGTATATACATTTATGTGTTAATATGCGTATATACATTTATGTGTTAATATGCGTGTATACATTTATGTGTTAATATGCGTGTATACATTTATGTGTTAATATGCGTGTATACATTTATGTGTTAATATGCGTGTATACATTTATGTGTTAATATGCGTGTATACATTTATGTGTTAATATGCGTGTATACATTTATGTGTTAATATGCGTGTATACATTTATGTGTTAATATGCGTATATACATTTATGTGTTAATATGCGTATATACATTTATGTGTTAATATGCGTATATACATTTATGTGTTAATATGCGTATATACATTTATGTGTTAATATGCGTATATACATTTATGTGTTAATATGCGTATATACATTTATGTGTTAATATGCGTATATACATTTATGTGTTAATATGCGTATATACATTTATGTGTTAATATGCGTATATACATTTATGTGTTAATATGCGTATATACATTTATGTGTTAATATGCGTATATACATTTATGTGTTAATATGCGTATATACATTTATGTGTTAATATGCGTATATACATTTATGTGTTAATATGCGTATATACATTTATGTGTTAATATGCGTATATACATTTATGTGTTAATATGCGTATATACATTTTTGTGTTAATATGCGTATATACATTTTTGTGTTAATATGCGTATATACATTTATGTGTTAATATGCGTACATACATTTATGTGTTAATATGCGTACATACATTTATGTGTTAATATGCGTACATACATTTATGTGTTAATATGCGTACATACATTTATGTGTTAATATGCGTATATACATTTATGTGTTAATATGCGTATATACATTTATGTGTTAATATGCGTATATACATTTATGTGTTAATATGCGTATATACATTTATGTGTTAATATGCGTATATACATTTTTGTGTTAATATGCGTATATACATTTTTGTGTTAATATGCGTATATACATTTATGTGTTAATATGCGTATATACATTTATGTGTTAATATGCGTACATACATTTATGTGTTAATATGCGTACATACATTTATGTGTTAATATGCGTACATACATTTATGTGTTAATATGCGTATATACATTTATGTGTTAATATGCGTATATACATTTATGTGTTAATATGCGTATATACATTTATGTGTTAATATGCGTACATACATTTATGTGTTAATATGCGTACATACATTTATGTGTTAATATGCGTATATACATTTATGTGTTAATATGCGTATATACATTTATGTGTTAATATGCGTATATACATTTATGTGTTAATATGCGTACATACATTTATGTGTCAATATGCGTATATACATTTATGTGTCAATATGCGTATATACATTTATGTGTCAATATGCGTATATACATTTATGTGTTAATATGCGTATATACATTTATGTGTTAATATGCGTATATACATTTATGTGTTAATATGCGTATATACATTTATGTGTTAATATGCGTATATACATTTTTGTGTTAATATGCGTATATACATTTATGTGTTAATATGCGTATATACATTTATGTGTTAATATGCGTACATACATTTATGTGTTAATATGCGTACATACATTTATGTGTTGATATGCGTATATACATTTATGTGTTGATATGCGTATATACATTTATGTGTTGATATGCGTATATACATTTATGTGTTGATATGCGTATATACATTTATGTGTTGATATGCGTATATACATTTATGTGTTGATATGCGTATATACATTTATGTGTTAATATGCGTATATACATTTATGTGTTAATATGCGTATATACATTTATGTGTTAATATGCGTATATACATTTATGTGTTAATATGCGTATATACATTTATGTGTTAATATGCGTATATACATTTATGTGTTAATATGCGTATATACATTTATGTGTTAATATGCGTATATACATTTATGTGTTTATATGCGTATATACATTTTTGTGTTAATATGCGTATATACATTTATGTGTTAATATGCGTATATACATTTATGTGTTAATATGCTTATATACATTTATGTGTTAATATGCGTATATACATTTATGTGTTAATATGCGTATATACATTTATGTGTTAATATGTGTAAATTGGAAAGTTGTTTAAAATTCTATGCCCTAGACTGTCCCTTTAATGCTAAAAAAATTCTAACCATCATCTGAGTTGTAATTTTTTGCTGGTGGTGTATGTATGATGTGTGTGTGTGTCTATGTGTATATATATATATATATATATATATATATATATATATATATATATATATATATATATATATATATATATATATATGTGTGTACTTATGTTTTTATATGTGTATAAATGTTGAAAAAATTACGCTGATAGACTTGCCTAATGCAGGTTTGCTACAAACCTTCAATTTGTAAAAAACGCAATATCTGTGAAGCCGAATAAAACGAGGTAACCTTATATGTGTATATATCTGTGCGTGCTCAAAATTAAGCTTACGTCCTATATTTTCAACATCTAGTTAGTGGTCATTAATGCTATCAACATCTATAGTTGTGTTAAGTGCAAAACACATTATTTCTCGCACATTAAACAAAAACCACCAACAATGTGGAAAAACAATAATTACAACATCAACGCTTCAGAGACATCTTTGCCAAATGAATTATGTACATGTTTGGTATGTCTGCCTTATTAGGGTAAACTAAAGTAATCTCTCTACACAGAGCAGACATCTCAGAAACCTCTCACTGAGGGGCTGGTTGTGTGTTTGAACCCATTTTTTTCCCTAAATCTCAGCCAGGCATTTGGAATTCACAAAGACCCTATTTCCTTTGTATGTGGTCCTATGGTCAACTCTCACGAAGAGATGGTCTCCTTTGTATTTATTGGTTTATTTTTGTTTTTCTTTTCCGTTCTTTCTTTTCTTTTGGTCATATCTTAGAGTGAACTGTTTAGTGACATATTTTTTTCAGTTTTAATTAGTTTGTTTTGTACATTTCTTTTTTAAGGCCTTTTGTAATGCTTGGCAGTGGAACTCTATGCGTAAAGATGTGAACGGTTGCTGAAGTCTAAGATGTAATGAGGGGAGAGTACAAATCTTTATGAATTCAACTATTTTTGAGTTGTGATGTTGCAGTCATTTATTTCAACAAGATATACTTTTCACAAACACATTTTATTTAAAGTAACATTAAACTGCTTAATAAAACTACAGTAGCAGGTTACTACTCAAAATTGTATTGTCTTTCTTCTGTTCTTGCAGATGTCTTCAAAATTATTCTCTTATTTTAACCTTACAGTTAGTGAAACTTTGCATCTTAACACTGCGTGCCCCAATCTTGGAGCTTTTATTTGTTATGTAACTTTTAAACTGTGCAAAAATGTAGCACCTCTGCACTCTATTATGTGATCTAAACTAAAGTACAGCTGTCAAAAAAGCATTTCTGTGAAAGTGCACTGCTCCTCTCACAGGATGCAACAATACACAAACTACAAGATGGCGGCCGATGCCCAGTATAAAATGCAGAGCTTTAGCAACTGGATTCTGTAATGAGGCATAGCAAGAGAACAGCTTTAAAGAGAGCTGTAGGTACAGGAGGGAAAAACAGTATCACTGATTTATGGTAAAAATAAATACAGAAACATAAAACAGACTAAACAAAATAATTTAATAAAGCAAAGAAGGGCCCTTAGCCGAACAACTTCTAACCTACAAATCTTTATTAGTACCTTTTTCTGCACAAGCCACAATTGTGATACAGAATACAAAGTAGTGCTGCTAGCATAAGCTTTATGGGTAAAGTTTGCCACTCAGGGTTCTGAACTAAGAAGCGAGCACATTGACAAAGACAACTGCATAAAAATAGCGTATCCACTAGAGAGGAAGCGTGAGACGGAAGGGAAGGTGTAATTAGAGGCACCTCTATCCCAGTCATTGGTCTGTGAGCTCCCTCGGTGCTTCTGTGGTCTTCTCACTGCAGCTCCCTCCTTTTTACATCACTTCTGTTTATTTTTAGGCAAGAGCATTTCAAGGTCGCCCCTCAACAAGGATAGGGATAAAAACAGGACCATCGATTTGATTCTATTCTGAAGCAGGGAGGAGGGCAGGAAAGGTGTTAGAGATAAGGACCAAAGTCTTTAAATTGCCGATGATCAACTGGCAGCTCATGTCCTTTCTATAGAGCTGCTTAAGCGTTGCTCGCTTTTCAAGGCTGACAATAAGGACTTGGTGTGGTTCTGATGTACTAAGCACAATACGTTTCAGCTGGACGCTCTGTGAGAATAATGTCGTATTATTCACATCAACTACATAAAGTCCTGAAGAGCATAACTAGTAAAACACAATACCCCCTCACCACATACGTTTATATTGCCATTATAAGAGCTTACATTTTTTTTTATATCACCAGCTGACTCTTGTAAGCAATTTAAAAAACAAGAGATTTGATGTCCTCTGTGTGTTACCATTTTTTTGTTTCTTCCTATGATAAAGAAAAGAGTTTTCACTTCTATACATTTTGGTAAAGAATGAATTTCCTAAATAAAACTCTCATAATAAAAAGACACAATATAAAGAAATGTTCTATCAGCCTTAGGAAATCAAAGCATCTTAAAAGGACAGTGAAGTCAAAATTGATGTGGGGGTTAGGGTCTCCTTTCCTATGTTTTATTTTTATAAAGTACCCCTATGTGCCTGGTGGGTTTTTACTTCAATTTATAAAGTTTGGATTTATACTTTTTTATATCCTGGCTCTTGTTTTTCTGGAACGCTGAGTGTTAGGAGTGTTTTTTGTGTGGATTGATCAGCCTATAAAGGGGATGTATCCTGAGCATCTGATTGACACTCCTACCAATAGTGTGCCAGCGCGGAAGAACGCCACGGAACATCCTGCCCTTTGTATTTAAGTATATTTATATATACACACAGTGGGGCCTATCTATCAAGCTGGTGCACTGCTGAATACTGCGTATTGCTCTCCTTATTCAGCGAGGTCTTCCGAACCTGATCCGCACTGCGGGATCAGGTCCGCAAGACCTATGATAAAAAGGCCTCAGTGTATTCAGATAGAGTATGCAATTTTAAACAACTTTATAATTTACTTCTATTATCAATTTTTCAATGATCTCTTGGTATCTTTTGTTGATAAGCAGGGACGTAAGCTTAGGAGCGTGTCCATTTCTGAAGCACTATATGGCAGTAGCTTTGCAAGAATGTACTATTTACCTAGGTATCCCTTCAACACAGAATATCATGGGAACGGAGCAAATTTAATAATAGAAATTAATTGGAACCTTTATAAAAATGGTACGCTCTGTCTGAATAAAAAAAAGTACATATTTTGGGTTTCATATAACATAAGTCAAAACGTGCTTTCCAACCAGAAAAATGATATCTTGAAATATGATTGGCTGAATTAGAACCCAAGCCACTGATCACTGTCATCTAGCAGTGAAAAGATGAATAGGTTAAAATAAAGTGGATAATGATATTACTGTCCCTTTAAGTCAGACTTAGTGGTAGATTTATCAAAGCAATTCGCCTGTAATTGCAGGCAAAATAACGCATACGCACCCATCGGCATATTTCTGAAAGCACTCTGCGCCTATAATTGTGCAAATCTGAAAGAAACTTCTTCGCTTGCATTTGATAGGCGCACCGGCGCGCTCCCGAGTGCACCAATATACATTAGTAATAGGCAGAATTTCACAGCCAGGCCTACAAAAACGCCCAGTGTCTTATTTATCATTGCCTTGCACCGATAGGGAAGTGACATTTCTCCTTAAATTGCAAGTTCTATATTTTGCCATACAGACTGAGGCGAACACCATTATCATACAACTTTTACATCTTGTGATGCAGTACTTTCTTTTTTTGACTCATTTTTCAAAGGCTCTGCGCCAAGAAGAGACTGTTTCTTGCCAGAAATTTGCGCTTCCACAGGCGCATACTGGTACCAAGAGTTTTATATATATATATCAATATATTGATTTTTGCAATCTTAAATTACCAACATATGGCAAAAACAGCACGGAAACATTATATAATATAAATATGCGCAAAATATATACCTAAAAAACGCTTTTTTAATTATCAAGACATGGCGGCGTAAATATTTGTAGGGATGTTCTGTAATAAATAGGGAGTAAATGCTTTTTCGGACAGGCAAAATTTATCATTATTACGCCCCAGCTCGCCTGTGCGAAGTTACGTCTATTTTTTTATATTCAGGCGCACATGTGCGCTTCTCCGGAGGCGAGCTGGTGTGCAGTTACAGGCGAAGCACATAGGGAGTTCGCCTAGCCTTTGATAAATCAACATCACAGTCACTTATGTAACAAACGTATAATATGTGAATGTCAGAGCTTGCTTCGTATTATACCCTATGTATAACAGTGACACATTTCTCTAAAGCAGGCAGCCTGAGTGACTCATTGTCCTGACCTCTTTGTGGGTGAGGAAACTGCTAAACAAAAGCAAACTCTGCTCCCCACATAAAGCTGCTGGGATATAAAGATATATTGCAGAGCCAACTGCTATTATCTGGTAGAGTAGAGCCTGGATGTCGTGAGTGTACTTCACGCAGTCTGTCTGATGGAAACATTCCGTTAAAGCAGGCAAGAAATGAAAGGATGCAATGTATTTGTAGAAAGGGTTAATCTCCCACTAAGAAAACAGCATTAAAGGTGCCACTAAATACATTAGATTTGCATAATCAACAAATAGGTGATAACAAGACAATGCAATAGCACTTATGGGTAGATTTATCATACCCCGGGCGGACATGATTCGCTATAGCAAATCATGTCCGTCCTGCATCGCTAAATGCAGACAACATACACTGCAGCATTTAACATTGCACAAGCAGTTCTGGTGAACTGCTTGTGCAATGCCGCCCCCTGCGGATTCGTGGACAATCGGCCGCTATAAGGAGGTGTCAATAAACCCGATCGTATTTGATCAGGCAGATTGATGTCCTCGGTCTCAGAGGCAGCGGACAAGTTAAGGAGCAGTGGTTAAGGAGCAGCAGTCTTAAGACCGCTGCTTCTTAACTCCTGTTTCCGGCAGGCCCGAAGGCTCGCACGAAAACAGGTGCATTAGGCACCATTCGGAGCATGTTAAATCGGCCGCTTAGTCTGAACTTCAAATGAGTAGTAGATTTTTTTTCTGACAAATTTCAAAGTTATGCCTATTTCACTCACCCTGTATCATGTGACAGCCATCAGCCAATCACAAATGCATGTACGTATATTCTGTAATTTCTTGCAGATGCTCAGTAGGAGCTGGTGACTCAAAATGTGTAAATATAAAAAGGACTGCACATTTTGTTAATGGAAGTAAATTGGAAAGTTGTTTAAAATAACATTCTCTATCTGTATCATAAAAGTTGAATTTACTTGAGTGTCCCTTTAATGTTATAAACCAAGTAAAAGTAGCAGACTAGGACAAGCTTAAAAAGACTTTAAACACCTTGTGATTACAAGATTTGTCTGCAGTCTTGCAATAAATTAACATACTGGGTGTGTTTGAAAGTGCTCAAAATTCATTATCACTTTGTTTGCTGCAGCTGTTTTTCTATAACCAAACTCCACCCACGACTTTCCTTATTAGACTTATACAAGAGAAGACACAGCTACTTACACCATTATGTTAGCAGACTTTCCATTGCCTTTCAGTTTTTATCCTCTCTGCTAAACCCAGTTAGAGACAGATAAGTAGCAAGGTCAGGCTTGTAAAGTCTGTCATGCTCTATCATTTCTTACTTTTTTAAAAACTCTTCAGACTTAAATTGATTAAAAAGGGGCAAAATAAATAATACAACTGTATTGTAAATTATTATTATCAGGTATTTGTAGATTCAGCAGCGCTATAAACATAGTCAGTATACAAGATAACATTTACAGGGATCAAATGGGTAGAGGGCCCTGCTGAGAATTACACTGTTGTAGTCGGCTCTTATGAAGGTGACCTACAAACAGTTGGACTCATAGGCTTACATGCTAAGAGGTTCAAGGGGATAGCAATGGAGTTAGGAAAGGTTAGTGTAGCTTGTATGGATCCTTAAACAGTAGAGTCTTTAGGGAGTGCTTGAAGCTTTGAAAACTAGGGAAGAGTCTTGTGGAGCAAGGCAGGGAGTTCCATAAGATGGGAGCCAGTCTGGAGAAGTCCTGTAAGCGGGAGTGTGAGGAGGTAACAAGAGAGGAGAAGTGTGGGAGGTCATGAGCAGAGCGAATTGGACGGAAGGGAGAGTATCTGGAGACAAGATCTGAGATATAGCGGGGAGCAGTGCAGTTGAGGGCTTTGTATGTCAGAGTGAGAATGTTGTGTTTGATCCTAGAGGCAAGAGGAAGCCAGTGAAGGGATTGGCAGAGAGGTGCAGCATATGAGGAGCGACGTGTAAGGAAGAAGAGCCTGGCAGAGGCAATCATTATGGATTGTAAATTTGTTTTACTACACTATTAAACATGTTCTATTACAATCACAAAGTGTTTAGTGTCCCATAACCCCTTTACCCATTATGAGGTATATATACTTCGTGTGGTACTGACTATCATACCGCACAAGTTATTTATACGTCAGCTTCAGGAAGCTCCAGCAGTCTGGGCTGTTAAGTTACATCCAAGAGCTGGAGTTCCTGATCTCATGGCATCTGCCTGCATATGGAACCGGAGCACGATCAGTGATTACCTTGTATCTAAGCCTCTGCAGACTTCCCCCTTATCTCAGTTATATTGGCATACTCCCCGGGAGTAAGCACAATGTTATCAATATGGCACACATGAACTAGCAGCGCTGTGTAGCTGTGAACAACTATAAAAATGCACTGAGATAAGAGGCAACCTTTGAGGGCTTAGAAATCCGTTTGATACCAACCTAGGTATATGTGCAGCCGTTGGTGGCAACCTTTTGTCATTGTCTTGCCAGATATGTTAAGCTAGTTCCCAGTAGTGCATTGGTGCAAAATCAACAAAGGATACCATGAGAATGAAGCACATTTTTTTAAATTAAATGCTAATTTTTGCTATTTAGAATCAAGTTTCAATGTAATTTTATGAGAACATTTAAATGTTACATTTTGTTTATTCAAACGTATTTATTAGACTTATACTGAAATCACTATTATTCTGCCATATAACATTCAGATTCACTAAATGTAATATTTATTCTCAAAGACTTGCAGTGAAATCAGTTTAAGGGGGCGCTTTATCAAGGGCCGAATGGCCCCTGATGCCCCTGTTTCATGCAGCAGTTATGAAGCAGCTGTCTTAAAGCAACAGTAAAGTAAAAAAAAAAAACTTTCATGATTTAAATAGGGCATGTAATTTTAAACAACTTCCCAATTTACTTTTATTACCAATTTTGCTTTGTTCTCTTGGTATTCTTAGTTGAAAGCTAAATCTAGGAGGTTCATGTGTTAATTTCTTAGACCTTGAAGACTGCCTCTAATCTGAAAGCATTTTGACAGTTTTTCACCACTAGAGGGCATTAGTTCATGTGTTTCATATAGATAACATTGAGCTCAGGCACGTGAAGCTCCTAGAAGTCAGCACTGGTTGGCTAAAAATGCAAGTCTGTCAAAAGAACTGAAATGAGGGGGCAGTTTGCAGAGGCATAGATACAAGGTAATCACAGAGGTAAAAAGTATATTATTATAACTGTATTGGTTATGCAAAATTGGGGAATGGGTAATAAAGGGATTATCTACCTTTTTAAACAACAAAAATTCTGGTGTTTACTGTACCTTTAAGACCGCTGCTTTTATAACTGGTTCGCTGCCTCTGAGGCTGCGGTCTGCACTAGAACTGCTTGTGCAATGTTAAATGCTGACGGCATTCAGCGATGTCTGTTGAACATGATACGCTACATCGTATCATGTTGGACAGACATGATAAACTGGCCCCTAAGTCTAAGAGACATAACACTCAGATGAATTATATTTAACGTATGTATTTTGACTCATAAAAATAAATAAATGTTTTAATCTTGGTTAATGATTTGAATGTCAAATAAAATAATGTGGCCAACATTCAGTTGTAAACAAATACTGTAAGACATTTATCCTTTATTTATTCTTAGTAGCTAAGGCTTTAGTCAAACATTTTCAGGCTGCAGTTTCTCCAACAATATTAAATTAGGCAGGTTTGTTGCATATACCTTATTTAAAAACATCTTCCAGAGCTTTCTGACACATTTGTTAACAAAAAACCTCTAAAATGGTCACAGTTTGTCTCCCCAAAGAAAGAAACTCTGAGGACAGCCTGTCCAGTAAGCTTCTATTGGCTTGGACTATTGGATTGGACTTTTTGGAAGTCTGAACTTTGATTCCAAAGAAGACTTTCTAGAATATGAATAGCTGTTTCAATAGTAAACCCCCTTGCCATGACTCAAACTAGATCTGAGCTGGTTTTATCCTGAAAATAAAGAGCTTTTATCACATGCAATAAAAATTTTTATGATACATCCTAGATTAAGCCCCATAAAGAGTTTTACTTTGAAATATCAAATAAGCATTTGCTTGAAATACTTACTTTAAGCCATAAAGCTGTATTGCCCTGAACAGAGACAGCTATAGTCATAGTAGCTAAACATATAATTATCTGAGATATATTATAAGCTTATTCAGATTCTGTACAGATAAGGAAACAAAGGATGTGGGGCACATGCAGTAACAATTTTTTTTAATAAAATTATGCCTATGCTCATCAGTCCACTGGGTTCTTGAAGGAGGCATCATTCTTAAAAGTAATTATGCTACATTTTTGAGAGATATGCTTTGGGGATCTTTTTTTTTTTTTTACCAACTCCTATTCCTCCAGCTTCTAAGTGTTTTATATATTGGGCAAGCATAGGAAGAACATCAGCTATCTTGGAGTGTGCAATCCAAAGTATTCACAAGAGTGTGGGCTGCAGATAGGTGACTAATTTGCAGACAGTAGGTTATGGCTTTGTAATTAACCATCCTCAAAATAAATCTTAATCTAAAATAAATGTCAGCATTAGATAGAATTTTAACTTTTCATTCCTGCTTTGTAACATGTTTGCATTGAATCAATATTACATAAAAACTGCACTTTAATTCCGTATTTAAATTATAATGATAATTTCTATAAAAAAAATGTTACATTCACGTTTTAGATATTGAGGCAGTGATTTGCCATGCAATGTTATGCTCTTGGTAGGTGTCACACACAACATCTATAAAGACATTACAATCATTCACTAATAGCAATAGTTTCACATTATGGTAGTTTATATAGTGTGAATTTTATTGATGAAAACTTGTGTTAAAGGTTGTCATTAACCTATATACAAAATATGTGTTTTAAGTTTATTTTATATATGCATCGTTTACATAAACAATGAAGCACAGCATTATAAAAATCTATATACAAAATACATGTTTTGTAAGTAGTGTTGTAAGTATATTTTATATATTCATAATTTACATAAACAATGAAGCACTGCATTATAGAAATCTATATACAAAATATGTTATTGGAAGTAGTATTGTAAGTATATTTTACATATGCATCATTTACATAAACAATGAAGCACTGTAATATAGAAATCTATATACAAAATACACGTTTTGTAAGTAGTGTTGTAAGTATATTTTATATATGCATAATTTACATAAACAATGAAGCACTGTATCATAGAAATCTATATACAAAATACATGTTTTGTAAGTAGTCTTGTAAGTATATTTTATATATGCATAATTTACATAAACAATAAAGCACTGTATCATATAAATCTATATACAAAATACATGTTTTTTTTTAAGTAGTGTTGCCAAATGTCCTCGCTAATAATTTCCAGACAATCTGTAGGTATCTGGGATTGGTCGATAGGTCATGGTCACATCCTTGCCAGTAACACACATATCAGTGATTTTATCTTATTTGGCTGCCATTAACACACATATCAGTGATTTAACTTTATTTGGCTGCCAGTAACACACATATCAGTGATTTTACTTTATTTGACTGCCATTAACACACATATCAGTGATTTTACTTATTTGGCTGCCAGTAACACATATCAGTGATTTTACTTTATTTGGCTGCCATTAACACACATATCAGTGATTTTACTTTATTTGGCTGCCAGTAACACACATATCAGTGATTTTACTTTATTTGGCTGCCAGTAACACATATCAGTGATTTTACCTTATTTGGCTGCCGATAACACACACATTAGTGCTTTGAATTAAAGGGACATGAAACACAATTTTATTTATTTCATGATTCATAGTGCATACAATTTTAAGCAACGTTTTTTTAATTGTATGCTCTGTCTGAATTAGGAAAGAAAAAAAATAATTCTGCCTCTTTAACCTTTTTTTTTTTCATTTAAGCATAGTGTAAATATTAAATAGTGCCCTGTCATAGGCATAATATGCAGTTTCCTGTATTTACATGGAGAGAAAACTTAATATAATAAAAATCTCACTAGTCCACTGGAACTTCTTACTAGTCCAGGACAAATTAACTCTTGGGTAAATGACTACTTAAAATTTTCAGGACATATATCTTTACATCTATCAATCTCTTTGTCTAGCTATCTGTCTGTATATATATATCTGTGTGTGTATCTATCTGTCTGTAAATCTATCTATCTGTCTATCATCTATCTATCTGTGTATATATATATATATATATATATATATATATATATATATCTGTCTGTAAATCTATCTGTATATCTGTATATTTATCTATCTGTCTGTATATGTGTCTGTATATCTATCTGTCTGTAAATCTATCTATCTATCTGTATATCTATCTATTTATCTATCTATCTTTCTGTATGTCTGTCTCTCCTTCTTTATTTACTTATATAAAGTTATGTGTTTTTGTAATGTATATAACAAAGTAACATCTATATTTTTCGGTAAGTTTCCTTCCCTGCCAGTTCTATGACTTTGTCTGTAAAAAGGTGTTAGCAGTGACCTCTATAAATAATTGACTTCACTTCAGCCTCAATCACCATCAGCAAGCACTAAAAGTCTTTTTCACTCCGGCCTCGCTCCAATAAGCAGATTGCCGTTGACTTTCTATATAGTGGGGCAGCCATGCAAGGCATCTCTCCCATCTATTGTTCTATAATTTAAAGTTTGTCTGAAAAAAAAAAAGTTTTCATTTTAACGTTTAGGCTGGCAGACATCAGCACAGAGCTCTGTGCATTTGCACTGTGCTGATCTATCTTTTTATTGATGAATTGCTATATTCTGGGCTTTTGTTTTCGCCAAATGCACCGCATGAGGGTATCTCATTTAGATTTTGTAGAAGAAACTCACGTCTAGATTACAAGTTTTGGGCTATAGAGGGTGCAAAACAAATGTAACAAAAGTTGCGTTATTTCACCCTCCATAAAGCCGCCTTGTGCGTGCGATATGGTGGCGATAAGTTCCATACCGCACAATATCCAAGGGCTGAGAATATGTGCTTGTGCACACTTTCCCCATAGACATCTATGGGGAGAGCGTTAGAAAAAAAACTAACACCTGTGGCGCGATCCGATATACCGTGCAGGTTTCGGCGCAAGTGTGAAAACCTGCGCCGCCTGTAGTTTCAGCTCGCAACTCGATCTATCTTATATACGGCGCCGTCAGATGCTAAAGTGCCGTAAGTCTGACAAACTAGCGATGTCCAGAAATTTGCATAAGTACAAATTTTTGGAGTCGCCAGTGATTTACGGCACTTTAGAAACTGCCGCCGCATAAAAAAACTGACTAAGTTATAAAATCACCCGTTACTGTCTAACACACCTCCCAAAATAGCCCGACACGTATACCCCTCTATCCGCAATCCCCCCTCTCACTCCTAATAATAAATATATTAACCCCTAAACCGCCGCTCCCGGACCCCGCCGCCAGCTACATATGTCTTACCCCCTAATCTGACCCCCCTACACCACCGCCAGCTACATTAAATGTTTTACCCCTAATGTGAGCCCCCTACCCCGCCTCCACCTACATTAACTATATTACCCCCTAATATGATCCCCCTACACCGCCGCCGCCATTGCCCCAAAGTAACCAGCTCTATTACCAGCCTTTAAAAGGGACTTTTGCTGGGCATTGCCCCAAAGTAACCAGCTCTATTACCAGCCCTTAAAAGGGCCTTTTGCGGGGCATTGCCCCAAAATAACCAGCTCTATTACCAGCCCTTAAAAGGGCCTTTTGCAGGGCATTGTCACAAAGTAATCAGCTCTTTTACCTGTAATCTAATCCCCCTACACCACCACCACCTATAATAAATGTATTACCCCCTAATCTAATCCCCCTACACCGCCGCCACCTATATTAACTATATTAACCCTAATTATATTAGGGTTAATATTGTTAATATAGTTATTATATTATATATATTATTAATATAGTTAATAATTAATATAGTTATTATATTATATATTAACTATATTAACCCTATCTAACTCTAACACCCCTAACTAAATTATTATTAAAATAAATCGAAATGGGGGGCGTGTCTGGGCAGCGGCCGTGAGCGGTCGCAAATCTGAAGTCTGCTGATGCTGGGGAGAGAATCCGCCGATTATCTGCCACCTAATATCCCATCTTCTATAGAAGTTGATGTGCCCTGAAAACAGAGTACAAGCTGAACCGGGAGATATATTTTTTATTGAGATAACATCAGTGGTCTGGACTAGACTGTAGACGTTGGAGGCGGCGGCCTGCTTGTCTACCCCCCCCCGGCAACCCGGGGTAAAGCAGTAAGTACTATTCTACTGCAACGCTTCTACTTTCTATTTGAACATGGAGGAGAACCTCCTTTTGCAGGTGCAGGCCCTATTTGTGGACTATGACCGGCAGATAAGTCTTCGACTCGATCGGCTTATGGAAGCTATGGGCATAGAGGAGGAGCAAGCTGAACCTAATATGGCGGACGACATTACCTCCAGATCGCAGCATAATGGCCTATATAGAAGTGAGGGCTCTGTCTCTAAAAAGATCAGCACAATAGGCTGTGAGCTTAGTGTGGCGGAGACCGCCGCAGGAGGACACGGCTACAGCAACAGAGAGAAGGCGCCTAGCCTTAGCGCATACGCCGGGGAAGACACTATCAAGTCAGAGATAGAGGAATGTGAGACAGGGCTGGAGAATGCTACGCACTTGCCGCATAACCGGGACGCTATTCCACTTGTGACATTTGCCAGGAGGCGAAGAAGGTTCTTTAATATCATGTGGGTAGCGCCTGGAAGTGCGGCCATCTACGTTTTGGTTGACTCTCAGAGCTGTGAATGTGCTGTGCCGTGGAGCCTGGGGGATACTTTCCTACTCAGCAAGTTTTGCTCAGTTTACCTAGAGCGAGCGGGAGTAGGGTAATTTGAACGCTAAGATTTGTGCTGCCGGGCAGGAACTTCAAATGCCAACCAGTACCCTGCCCTCCACCCTACTTTTGGTTTAGGATGCCTTATAGTGTATGCAATTACTGTAAATATTTAAGTCCTTGTTCTATTAAGTTTAACTAGCAGCTCACAGAACAGCTCTCTGGTTGGGATAGCTACCATAAATGAAAGCAAACATTTCACTATATTTATATTCATTAGAGTGTTCAAGGCAAGGAGCCTAACGGCTATACCTATCCTTTATGTTCATATGGTATCCCTAGATAGCTATATATGCTGCTCATGTGAAGATAACACTTTGTTTTTATTATAATGATGGCAGGACATGTTTTAATGTATATATAGGTCATTGGACCTAAAGTGGGAATGGCATGTAACATTGGTGCTTGCATTACCTGTTTTAATTATCTGCGTGTAATTATATTCAGATCACACGAGCCTGTCTCCTTAGATACTATAATACTTTAGTTTTTATATAAACCCCTGCAAAGTACTCAGTCTGTGATGGGGTCCTCCCTGGGCTGTGGTCTAATTAAGTTTGACCTACAAGTCAGCCATGTGGCCTATATTTTCTTGCTCAGTAATTCTACTGTACTGTCTGCGGCCGAGACAGTACACTTAATATATTTAGTTTGCCACATGTTTGGGGATAATCTGGGGAGGCCCTGTGTAGAGCTTTCTTAATGTGGGTGAAGATTGGGCTCTTCCAAAACTAAAGTATACAGAAAAGTCCTATTTATGTTACATTATTATGCACTGCGCTATGCTAATTTAGAATATTAACTTTCTTGGTTATTAATTAGGTTATAGACACACGTAGACCTATGTCTTTTTTTTCTTTAGAGACAGGGCAAGAAAACTAGGTCTTACCATCAACATTTGCTATGTTATGCTATGTCTATGTTATAGACAATATGGACAATTGTAGGCCTAACCATTCTTATTTGACATTTTTTCTTTTACTGATGTCAGGCCCAAGGACTGCGGCATATGTTTGGTATGTTAATTGTCCACATGAATATGTATAAAAGTAAAATGAGGTATTATACATGGCTAGACAATTTCCCCTATAAGTTGAAACCAAAGTCTGGTTAATATGTATAAGACATGCCTCTTGTGTGGGACGCTTCAATATTATTGTTTGTCAAATAGGCATGTTGCCATGCTGTTTTACAGTGTATGTTTATGTTTGAAGTTGTTACCTCAATAAAAATTATTTAAAAAAAATAAATAAATAAAAAAAAAAATCGAAATAATATTAATAATATTAACTAAATTATTCCTATTTAAATCTAAATACTTACCTATGAAATAAACCCTAAGATAGCTACAATATAATACATTGTAGCTATTTTAGGGTTTATATTTATTTTACAGGTAACTTGGTATTTATTTTAACTAGGTACAATAGCTATTAAATAGTTAATAACTATTTAATAGCTACCTAGTTAAAATAATTACCAAATTACCTGTAAAATAAATCCTAACCTAAGTTACAAATACACCTACACTATCAATAAATTAATTAAATAAACTACAAATATCTAAACTAAAATACAATTAAATACACTAAACTAAATTACAAAAACAAACAAACACTAAATTGCAAAAAATAAAAGAAAGATTACAAGAATTTTAAGCTAATTACACCTAATCTAAGCCCCCTAATAAAATAACAAAGCCCCCCAAAATAAAAAAATTTCCCTACCCTAATCTAAATTAGAAAAAGTAATCAGCTCTATTATCAGCCCATAAAAGGGCCTTTTGTGGGGCATTTCCCTAAAGTAATCAGCTCTTTTACCTGTAAAAAAAAGAGCAACCCCCATTACAACCCACCACCCACATACCCTTACTCTAACCCACCCAATCCCCCCTTAAAAATACCTAAGTCTAACCCCCAAGTGCTCCTTACCTGTCCTGAAGACCGGCGGAGAAGTCTTCTTGCAGGCAGCGACCTCTTCTTCTTCCAGGATCCAGCCGGCGCGGAGCAGAGGAGTTGAAGACCGATGACCGCGGAGCTGAAGACCGTCCATCTAGAACTGAAGACCGGCGATGCTGGAACTGAAGATCGGCAACGCTGAAACTGAAGACCGGAGCCGGAGCGTGGAGGATCCTCTTCATACGATCGCCGCTGTACACTGAATAGGAATTCAAGGTACGCGATTAAAAATGGCGCCCCTTGAATTCCTATTGGCTGATTTGAGCCTTCAAATTCAAATCAGCCAATCGGATGCGAGCTACTTTAATTCTATTGGCTGATTTGAATAGCCAATAGAATAAGAGCTGCTGTAATTCTATTGGCTATTCAAATCAGCCAATAGAATTACAGTAGCTCTTATTCTTTTGGCTATTCAAATCAGCCAATAGAATTAAAGTCAGCTCTTTTACCTGTAAAAAAATACAAAAACCCCCCAACAGTAAAACCCACCACCCAACCAACCCCCTTAAAAGGGTATTTAACTCTTTTAAAAAAGCCCAAACCCTAATCTAAAAACAAAACACTAACCCCCGCCGATCCACTTACAGTTTCTGAAGTCCGGACATCCAGGTGGCGAGGTCTTCATCCATCCAGGCGGTGTCTTCTATCTTCATCCAGGTGGCATCTTCTATCTTCATCCAATAGGGTTAAAAGTTTATATATCTGTCAAAATCAGATTAGGAAACTGGCACACCTTAAAACAAATTTCCCCAAAACAGTTTAGAATAATATATAAAAAAATAGGTGGCGCAAAAAAAATGCTGTTCCTAAGTTCAATTAGTAAAATATAAATACACAATCCAAATAAGATGTGTTCATATACCATACAGCTAAAATCCTTAAAAAACACAAAAGTATATATATACTTTTATATCAAATCAGCATTTATTGTTAATGAATACCCCTTGGTGCTTTTCAAGGTTAAGTTAAAATTAATAGGTAAAATTGGGTGGCACGATTATACAATATAAAATAGAACATATATAAATATATAAAAAATAGACACCAGTGTCTTGACTATGCAATATTAATACTGATTATCTAAAACTGATACAATTATTAATCTCATTTATACAATGTATCACTTTCCATACAATGTTATAGGTGATCAGGCTTATGTGTACAATACCGCCAATTATAATCCGATCTTAAAGGGACAGTCAAGTCCAAAAAAAACTTTTATGATTTAAATAGGGAATGCAATTTTAAACAACTTTCCAATTTACTTATATCACAAATTTTGCTTTGTTCTCTTGGTATTCTTAGTTAAAAGCTAATTCTAGCAGGTTTGTATGCTAATTTCTTAGACCTTGAAGACTGCCTCTAATCTGAATAGATTTTGACAACTAGAGGGCATTAGTTCATGTGTTTCATATAGATAACATTGAGCTCATGCACGTGAAGTTACCCGGGAGTGAGCACTGATTGGCTAAAATGCAAGTCTGTCGAAAGAACTGAAATAAGGGGGCAGTTTGCAGAGGCATAGATACAAGATAATCACAGAGTAAAAAAGTGTATTTCTATAACAGTGTTGGTTATGCAAAACTGGGGAATGGGTAATAAAGGGATTATCTTTCTTTTTAATCAACAAAAATTCTGGTGTTGACTGTCCCTTTAAGGGCTGGTAGATTTATCTGATACCAGTCTTATTACGTTGTCTGTCTGTGTATTTTGACAATAAATGTTGGTAGCTGGTTATCGCTGTATTAGCGTGGTGATAAATTCAAATTCAAATATGTCCCAAGTGGAAACACGTCTGACTTACGTGGATCTTCAGCCTATGTGGCCAGATTAGTACCTTAGGATAGATAAGAAATAGCCACTATCCTCTATCCACTGTCCTCTTTTCCTGTTGGTGGGTTCGATGATTTACCGGTTGCCTTATCTGATCCTAGGATTTTATCCGTTGGGTTAACAAGACTAGGTCTTTATTTTCTTCCTTTGTCAGAAATAAATCCTCCAAATATACAGGGTGAGCGTATATTTGCATGCTTCGTATCTCAGGTAAACAGTCTTCTCTCCTTCTGTTAGACCAGCAATCAGCTGGTGTGGTTATCAGGTTCTACGCGTTTCGGCCTGATAAATTCTTTATTTATATATACAGCTAAATATTGTTAACAAAAAATCCATTCATCATTTTTTATTTGGAGCATGTATTTTACTTTATTCACCTAATCAGAAATCTTTGTTATGTTTAAAGGACTTCGTAAATAAATATGCCACATTCAACTTCGCAGGTGCCCCTTTTTGGGCTTAAAAAGTAGGGCTAGTGCTCCCATTAATAATTAATTCAACACATAATGCATATATAAAAAAAAAGAGGTTATAAATCTAACTGATTGTCATTTCTTCACACTATAATATAATAAGTTCATATATATTGGGGTAGCCACAAATGGATGCATAGTTTTATGATAAACATAGAAGGAACATACATCCTTCAACATATTGATATATAGTTTTTGGTGTATAGTTTTTTTCGGTTAACGGTGCGCACCTCACTTTGGTGGTATTTTAAAATGGTACAGAGTGGGTTTATCTTGTTATCCTTAGGGCGTTTCTATATCAGTTACTAGGGGCTATATTCCTAGCTCAAGACTATTCTTTATTCTAATGCACTTATTTAATACTCTCTTAAATATCTTTATATTATACATTTTCATAAGTGGGAGAACCCCATTTCGATATAGTTTAGTTTCTAGTACATTATATTATAGAATTAAGATCCATTTCACTGTTGAGGCCTTTTGGAAATAATGTCCCTAGCTTGTAAATTAACTCTGCTTCTTGGTGGAGTAGTTTTTTCTCCATATTTCCACCCCTGCCATCCTCTTTCACTTTCCTGATGCCCCAGTAGACCATATCCTTTGGGTTGCCTTTGTGTTGTTCCTTAAAGTGCTTGTATAATCTAGTGTTTTCTTTTTCCAATTCAATGCTCCTAATATGCTCTCTTATTCTATCCTTCAGTTTCCTGCTTGTTTGACCTAAGTATTGTAATTTGCACGAACACTGTAATAGATAGATGATGTTATGATCTGTGCACCTGATAATATCTCTAATCTTAACCTCGAAATTTGTTGTTGTGGATGTCACTGATTTTGTTTTCTTACTAAAATTACATGCTTTACAATCGTGGCAGGGAAAAAAACTTCAGATTTTTCACCTTTTATATTTTGCTGTGTTATGTGTGTTGTTTGGTTTGTATTCACTTGGGGAGAGAATGTTCTTTAAATTAGTCGCTTTTCTGAATATTATATCTGGTTGTTACTTCAATCTCTTCCCTATTAACGGGTCGCTTCTAGCTAAATGCCAGTGTTTTTTGATAATGTTTTGTATCAATTTATGTTGTGATGAAAATGTGGTGATAAAAGGGATATTGAATAGATCTTGTTCTCCCTCATTCTTAGATTGTTTAAATTGGCTTTGTAATAAATCATCTCTCTCCATTTCTCTTACCTTTCTCTTTGTATATATTATATTTGTTTAGTTATAACCTTTTTCTACAAATCTATCCTGTAGGATCTTGGATTGTGCATCATAATTTGAGATTTGAGAACAATTTCTTCGAATTCTTGAAAATTGTCCCTTCTGTATATTTCTTTTCCATTTTTCGTGGTGACTTGTAGTATATATAATAGTTTGCATCAACTTTTTTTAAAAATGTGGTTGTGGTGATTTGATTATTTGTGATTGTTATTTCAATATCTAAGAAATTTATTTTATTTATTTTGCTAAATTCATGCTTGAATTTTAATCCAACATTGTTGTTATTTAGGTCTTCTATAAATAAATTAAAAAGTTCTTGGTCACCTTTCCACACTATGAATACATCATCTATAAATCTCTTATATAATACGAGATTCGCACCCTAAGGCGTAGTTGCCAGAAAATTTTCCTCAAAGTGACCTACGAATAAATTGGCATAAGTGGGTGCAAATCTCGTGCCCATAGCTGTTCCTCTTTTCTGTAAATAATATTTACCATCAAACTTAAAATAGTTCTTTCTCAAGATGAAATTCATAAAGTCCATAATGAATTCTCTTTGTGTGTTAGGAATTCTTATATCTTTCTCTATAAATGTTTTAGTTGCTTTCAATCACTAGTATGCTCAATACATGTGCAGAGAGAAATAACATTGCATGTTGCTAGGATATAATTTTCATGCCATTCTATTTCTCTTATTGTGTTTAGAAAATTATTTGTATCCTTCAAATGTGACGGTATTTCTTTTACATATTTTTGAAAATATTGGTTCACATATTGTGAGAGGTTTGAGGTCAATGAGTCTATTCCCGAAATAATGGGACGGCCGGGTGGGTTTATTGTGTCTTTATGTATTTTGGGGAGAAAATAGAAAACTGGTGTACGGGGATGTTCTATTTTCAAGAATTTAATTTCATTATTGTTAATTATTCCTTCTTTGTGGGCCTTCATTAACATGGAGTCTAAATTTTCTTTTATTTTCTCAGTCGGATTGTTTAATAGTATTTTATATGTATCTTTATCTCCCAATAATCTATAGGCCTCTTTCAAATACTTATCTGTATCCATAATCACAACCCCTCCGCCTTTGTCTGCCTGCTTGATTATGATATTTTTGTTGTCTTTCAGTTCTTTGAGTACAAGATTTTCCTTTTTTGTTAAATTCCACCTTATATCTTTACTAGTGTCTAATTTATCAATGTCTTCCTTCACTTTTTTTCGAACATTTCTATAGCGCTACCTTTCTCTTGTATTGGAAAAAAAAATGATTTTTGTTTTAAATCTGTGTGAATATAGCTGGATGTTCCTATATTTCTATTTTCAATAGGGTTCTTTAAAAAATATTTTTTGAGGGTGAGTTTTCTAGTAAACTGATTGATATGGATAAGTGTCTCAAATTTATTGATTTTACTGGACGGGGCAAATGATAAGCCTTTATTAAGAACAGTCTTTTGTTCATGATTGAGGGTAAGTTTGCTCAAATTAAATATCCCTTTTGGTTCTATTTGGACTTCTTTGTGGCTTTTTTTCATTTCTATTTCCCCTTCCTCTACTTCATCTAACCTTCTTTTTTCTTTCTGGGGATCGTGAGATTGTATTGGGCCCTCTTCTAAAAAAGTATTTCTAGAGGTACTTGCCTTAGGTGTAGGAGTTTGTGGGTCATTCTCCCCATGATCTTCTGTAAGTGAACTAAATCTATTGTATGTGTTCGTGCCCCAAACTTTGTAGTGATTCCCATTGTCCTTGTGAGTGTAGGTGGTCCATTCTTTAGATTGATTACCTTGCCTAAATGAATTTGTGTGTCTGCTGGATTCTCTTGGTCTACTCCAATCTAGTTGTTCTGTATAAGGATGTTTCCAATCTTGTTGTGTGTAGTTTCTATAGTGAGGTGTCCGATTTTCTTGTGTATTTTTATATGTGTTTAACTCTATTTCGTCTTGGTTCCTCCAAGTGATACTCTTTTTCTCTTCTCCTGTATTGCATATGGTTGGTGTTGTGGTTATGATTATGATAATTTTGTTTATAATCATCTTGTTTATGGTAAAAGTGTCTTTGTGGGCTCTCTATGAACACATCTTATTTGGATTGCGTATTTATATTTTTACTAATTGAACTTAGGAACAGCATTTTTTTGCGCCACCTATTTTTTATATATTTTTATATAATCTTCATCCTGGCAGTGTCTTCTATCTTCATCCCGGCGGTGCGGAGCGGGTCCATCCTTGAAGACACCCGGTGCGGAGTGTCCTCTTCATACCGTCACCGCCATACACTGAATCTTCAATGCAAGGGAGCCTTTTCAAAATTCTATTGATTGGCTATTCAAATCAATCAATAGAATGTCAGTAGCTCTCATCCTATTGGCTGATTTGAATTTCAAAAATCAAATCAGCCAATAGGAATGAAAGGGACGCCATTTTGAAAAGGCTCCCTTGCATTGAAGATTCAGTGTAAGGCGGTGACCATATGAAGAGGACGCTCCGCGCCGGATGTCTTCAAGGGTGGACCCGCTTGTGCAAAAGGATATTCAGCTCCAAAAAGTGCATAATACCGAAAATAGCCTCCTATTTTTGCATTTGGCAGTGAACTAAACTGCCGAATGCACACATCTAGTTAATATCAGACAATTTAAAGATTTTTTTTCCATCCAAAACTATAATTTGTTTTGTCTTTGCACGTGGTCTTCCTTGTGTGTTTGAATGCAGTTGTTTTCATTAAACCATTCCTTTTCAATTATCACTTTTGTTTATACATTTCATAGTTAAAATGTGAATTGAGTTTTAACTTTTTATTAAACAATTCATGGTGACCTGAGCATCCACAATAACTTCACATTTGATAAAGCTGTGTGAAATTACACCCAAAACAGGCAAAATTGTGTTTCAACAGGCCCAATTTATAGAATGTGTCTTAAAATTCTTTGAACATGTATGGGCTGGAATAGATGCCATTGTTGGATAAACGGGCACATGCCATGATGTCAATTGGATCATCTTGGTTTCTGATTTCACATTTTCTTGAAACACCTCAAAAAAAACTTAGTTATGATAGAAAATAAAAACATAGTTCTAGGCATGTGCTCATATTCAGCTAGATTACAAGTTTGTGCGTTCGTCTTTTAACGCTGAAAATGTGGTATTTTCAGCGTTAAAACAGCACCGCAGCCATTACAAGTCTTGTCAGTATAGCTGTACCGCAAGCCTTTTAGCCTGTAACGCAACATCAGTACTGCACTCGTAAAAATGATGTTTTTTAATGGGATTCCCATAGCTCTGGTATTACGAGATTTGCGGTGAGGCTAAAAAGCAAGTGTTACAGCCTAAAACGACAAGATCCATAACGCCATCTAAAGTCAGTAGTTATGAGTTTTACGCTACAAAGCTGTAACATAAAACTCATAACTTAACTGTTACAAAGTACACTAAACACCCATAAACTACCTATTAACCCCTAAACCGAGGCCCTCCCCCATCGCAAATACTATATTACATTTATTAACACCTAATCTGCCTCTCCAGATATTGGCGCCACTAATAAAATGTATTTACCCCTATTCTGCTGGTCCCTGACATCGTTGCCACTATAATAACGTTATTAACCCCTAAACCGCCACCCTCCCGCATCATAAACACTATTCAAATATAATTAACCCCTAATCTGCCGTCCGCCCACATCGCCCCTACTGTACTAAAGTTATTAAGCCCTACACCGCCGCCACTATAATAAACCTATTAACCCCTAAACCACAAGCCCCCCACAACAAAATATACTAAACTAAACTATTAACCCCTAATCCGAAAGCCACCCACATTGCAATAAACTAATTTAAACTAGTAACCCCTAAACCTAACAACCCCCTAACTTTAGATTAAAATAACAATTTCCCTATCTTAAATTAAATTAAAAGTTTAAACTAAAATTAAACTAACTACCAATCAATTAAAACTAAACTACACATTAAAAAAATCCTAACACTATTACAAACTAATTACAAAAAAAAATACACAGACCCCCCAACAGTAAAACCGACCACCCAACCAACCCCACAAAATAAAAAAACCTAACTCTAAAAAAACCTAAGCTACCTGTTGCCCTGAAAAGGGCATTTGGATGGGCATTGCCCTTTTACTCCTTTACTGCCCGAACCCTAATCTAAAAATAAAACCCACCCAAAAACCCTTAAAAATCACTAACCCCCGAAGATCCACTTACAGTTTTTTAAGTCCCACTTGAACGATCTTCATCCGGGCGGAGAAGTCCTCATCCAGGTGGTGAGAAGTCTTCATCAAGGCGGTGTCTTCAATCTTCATCCCGACGGTGAAGTCCTCATCCAAGCGTCAAGAAGTCTTCATCCAGGCGGCCTCTTCAATCTTTATCAAGGCAGCATCTTCTATCTTAATTCTGGTGGCGCGGAGCAGGTCCATCCTGAAGACATCTGGCGCAGAGCATCCTCTTCATGCGGTTGCCGCCGTACACTGAATCTTCATTGCAAGGTACGCCATTCAAGATGGCGTCCCTTGCATTCCTATTGGCTGAAAAATTTGATTCAGCCAATAGGAATTAGAGCTGCTAAAATCCTATTGGCTGTTCAAATCAGCCAATAGGATTTCAGCAGCTCTCATTCTATTGGCTGAGGACTTCCCCGGGATGAAGATCGTTCAAGCGGGACTTCATAAACTGTAAGTGGATCTTCAGGGGTGATAGGTTTTTTTTAAGGGTTTTTTTGGGTGGATTTTATTTTTAGATTAGGGTTTGGGCAGTAAAAGAGCTAAATGTCCTTTTAAGGGCAATGCCCATACAAATGCCCTTTTCAGGGCAATGGGTAGCTTAGATTTTTTTTTAGAGTTAGGTTTTTTATTTTGGGGGGTTGATTGGGTGGTGGGTTTTACTGTTGGGAGGGTCTTTGTATTTTTTTTTACAGGTAAACGCTGATATCTTTGGGGCATTCCGCACAAAAAGCCCTTTTAAGAGCTATTGCTAGTTTATTGTAGGCTAGTTTTTTTTTTATAGCTTAGTTATTTTATTTTGTGGGTTTGGGGGGGGGGTTGTAATGTTAGTGGGTATTTGTATTTTTTTTTCCAGAAAAATAGCTGATATCTTTAGGGCAATGCTTTACAAAAGGCCCTATTAAGGGCAATTGGTAGTTTATTCTAGATTTAGGTTTTTTATTTTGGGGTGTTTTTTTTAATGGGTATTAGCATAAAAATAACTTTAATTATTTTTGATAATTTGTTTGTTATTTTGTGTAATGTATTTTTTAGGGCAATGCCCTACAAAAGGCCCTTTTAAGGGCCCCCCAAAAGGACCTTTTAATGGCTCTTGGTAGTTTGGGGGGGTGGGGGGTTGTATACTGTTAGGGGTGTGTTTTTTGTAGCTAAAGAGCTGTTTAAATTAGGGCAATGCCCTACAAAATTTTAAGGGCCCTTGGTAGTTTATTTTAGATTAGGCTTTTTTATTTTGGGGTGTTTTTTTTTTTAATAAAGGGTATTAGAATATGAATTTTTTTTATTATTTTTGGATAATTTTGTTAGTTTTTTTTTGTAATGGTAGTTTTTTTTATTATTTGTAATGGTAGTTTTTTTTAATTTTTTGTAATTTTAGGTTTTAGTGTAAGGTACCTTAGGTTTTATTTCACAGGTAAGTTTGTATTTATTTTAAGTAGGTAGTTTTTAAATAGTTAATAACTATTTACCTATTAGTCTACCTAGTTAAAATAAATACAAACTTACCTGTGAAATAAAAATAAAACCTAAGCTAGCTACAATATAACTATTAGTTATATTGTAGCTAGCCTAGGTTTTCTTTCAGAGGTAAGTATGTATTTAGTTTTAAATAGGTATTATTTAGTTAATAATTGTAAATTTAATTTAGATCTATTTTAATTATGTTAAAGTTAGGGGGTTTTAGGGGTAGGGGTTAATAGTTTAATTTAAGTTGTTGCGATGTGGGGGCTGGCGGTTAAGGGGTTAATAGGTTTATTTAGTTAATAATTGTAAGTTTAATTTAGCTCTATTTTAATTATGTTAAAGTTAGGGAGTGTTAGGGTTACGTTAGGGGTTAATAGTTTAATTTAGGTTGTTGCGATGTGGGGGGGCTGGTGGTTTAGGGGTTAATAGGTTTATTTAGTGGTAGTGATGTGGTAGGCCAGAGGTTTAGGGGTTAATAGCTTTATTTAGTTGCGGCGATGTTGGGGAGCGGCAGAATAGGGGTTAATAGATTTATTATAGTGTGGGCGATGCTGGGGTGCGGCAGGAATAGGGGTTAATAACTTTAGTATAGTGGCGGCGATATCGGGAGTGGCAGATTAGGGGTTAATACCTTTATTTAGGTAGCGGCAATATCGGGAGCGGCCGATTAGGGGTTAATACCTTTATTTAGGTAGCGGCAATATCAGGAGCGGCCGATTAGGGGTTAATAACATTATATAGGCGCCTGAGATGTCAGGGGCAGCAGATTAGGGGTGTTTAGACGTAGGGTTTATGTTAGGGTGTTAGGTTTAAACCGTATTTTCTTTTTCCCCATAGACATCAATAAGGCTGTGTTACGGAGCTTTTCTCTCCGCGATGAAGGTGTTTTTTTCTTATCCTCTATCTTCATTGATGTCTATGGGGGAAGCGTGCACGAGCATGTCAAATCAGCTCTTGTTTTTGGTGCGGTATGGAGCTCAATGCAACCATATCGCACGCACAAGCCTGTTTTTTTAAAACTTGTAATGGCAGCGCTATAGGGGATTAAATAACTCCACTTTTGTTGCGTTTGTTAATTTCCCTATAGCGCTTAAAACTCGTAATCTAGCTGATTGTTTATTAATAATCACAAACTGCTGTAGGCTACTAAGAGGCATGAGGTCAGCAGTGACTCACAAAAAATATCATTTTCAGGGAATAGTTTGTATTTTATTGTCATTTGATTTCTGATCAATGAACTAATCTCTAGTTTTCCAACCTGTGCTACATTTAATCCAGGAGGTTTTTTTGTGTGTGTCATAAACAATGCATACTTTGGACTTTCCATCTAATTCTAAAGAAGATTATCCCAGGTGAAGATACATAAAGTGTCACAGATAGTGAAATGTGCCAGTGTTATAACAAATGTGCCACTATGAATGGTGACCGATAAAGTGCTATTGTGAGATATTATGTATAAAGTAAATGTGCCAGCAAGAATTTATCATACCAGATCATTATAGTATACCAAGGCGTTGTCTAGTTGAGCAGCACCAAACTGAAGTGTGTGCGGTAATGTGTACCCCAGTAAAATAAACCATATAAATTGTGCATGCACACCTCCAAACTAGTGTTCCTTCTAAGGCTAGCATTGTCAGCAGTCCAGCAGTGAAAAAGTTAATTAGAGCAATAAGCAAACACTACACAATGCAGACTACAATGTGGGGTTCCCTTATTAACTGTTTCACTACTGGGCCACAAAACTGGCCCTAGAGGGAACACTGCCCCCCAACAGTTCCTGGAGGCTTTGTGGGGCGGGTATTTGTGAGCAGAGATGTAGCAGGGACAGGGTTGGGGAAGATTGTGGACAGGGCTAATGCATGGCTAAGATGTGCTGTGGGTGGAACATGGCATGTCCTGGCATGGAGCTGGGGCAGTCCTTGAAAACTAGGATGTAGAGAAGCTGCAGATGGGAAGAAGGCCAGATCGCCCAACCTGTGACAATCCTACAGGATCTAGGTCAGTTGGGAGGCCTGTGGATGGAATTAAGGGGTTGGTTTAATGGAAACATTGGAATCATGACCAATTCAAGGCCATGGCCTCTATTTATCAATGTCTGTCAGGCCTGATCCGACAGTGCGGATCAGGTCCGACAGACATCGCTGAATACGGCGAGCAATACGTTTGCCATATTTAGCATTGCACCAGCAGCTCACAAGAGCTGCTGGTGCAACGCCGCCCCCTGCAGACTCGCGGCCAATAGGCCGCCAGCAGGGGGGTGTCAATCAACCCGATCGTAGTCGATCGGGTTGATTTCCGGCGATGTCTGTCCGCCTGCTCAGAGCAGGCGGACAGGTTATGGAGCAGCAGTCTTTGTGACCGCTGCTTTATAACGGCTGTTTCTGGCGAGCCTGCAGGCTCGCCAGAAACACGGGGTATCAAGCTCCAATCGGAGCTTGATACATATGCCCCCATGCCTCTTCCTCAGGTCTGCTGACACAGCGTTTGCCTGCTTCATAAGTGGTCCGATCGACCAACCAATGAGCTTAAAATTTGATTAAAGCATTTTAGGCCAATCAGATATTCAATACAAGAATACAGATATTGTCTAATGCCCTATTGAGTAACTGCAGCTCATAATCACAACAAATTTCTTATAGCATGATATAATATATAATTCCTATGCTGGGGACTTACATATCTCAACTGTTTAAATACAAAAAATCATGATCCCAATAGCAAACAAATTGCACCAAGTAACAATTGATACTGAAACGTCGACCCTATTAATTAAATGTAAAGACGTCTACAAAATACCGACAGATAGAGAGAGACTGCCAGAAGAGGTGAATGCTGGACCTGGCCTGGTCGGTTGGTGAGGCTGGGTAGCCTGAAGAACATTTGTATTTTATTGAGTATTGATTTGTTTTTCAGTGATCCTCAGCTATTATCTTAAACAGTGCTGCTGTGGGGAAATAGAGATTGAATATTGTAGGAATTATCAAGCTCGGTTGTGTCTGACTCATTGTGTTTGGTAAGATATTTTTCAATATAGAATGAGCATCTTCAGAAAGAGGTTTAATATATCCCTCGTTGTAAGCTGACATTTATTTTTATTTTTGCTTTTTTTTTTTAAAAGAGAAAAATAAGGTTTATATTTCTATGTGTTACAAAGTTTATAATGTTTTGCTGTATCTTTAATAAATTATTGCTGATGTTAAACCGAATCTTAGAAAAATGAATCTTGCTCCCAAATTTGTTACCTGATTCAATATACCCAAAACAAATTTATCAAGATCTAAGCCATAAATTAGTGTCATTTTCTTTATTTTTTTTCTTATTTATATGGGGTACTATTTACAAATTTTGGCTACCGTTAATTAGGAAAAATATTATTTATCTAAGGAATCTCTTTAGGGAAACTGTAAAAGATAATATGGACTAAAATGGTAAAGTAAAGATAATATGGAATGAAATAGAATATCGGTTCCAGAGAATACTCATGGTACAAGTATTGGATTGTATGGACAGTAGAAGAGTATCTGCCCCTTTCATCCAGAAATGTGGTTCTTCCAGCAGTCTGTATTTATTTATTTATAAAATATTTTACCAGGAAGGATACATTGAGATTTCTCTCGTTTTCAAGTATGTCCTGGGATCACAAAACATTGCATTGATACAATATGGTACAATAAAATACAAAAACAATAATAAAAATACACATTATATGCAAACATTTAACATAGAGCAGGTATGAAATATTTAATCAACCATGACAGGAGCATTCTGTTTTGAGATATGTATAGAGGGATCTCTTAAAGGATTTTAGGCTTGGGGAAGTTTTTAAAGTGTGAGGGAGGTCATTCCATAATTGTGGCGCTCGGTAGGAAAAGGAGGATTGAGCTGCTTTATTTTTGTATTGAGGCAACCTAAATAATGTGCTGGTACTGGATCGAAGGTTATGGGAGGTGGGAATAGCCGGGGAGAGCATTCTGCTCAGGTAGGGTGGGAGCTTCCCAGAAAGGCTCTTAAAGACAAGGCAGGAAAGATGGAGGGTGCGTCTGGATTCCAGCGACAGCCAGTTTAGTTCTTTTAGCATGTCACAATGGTGGGTCCTGTAGTTACATTGTAGCACAAAGCGGCAGAGCGAGTTATATAACGTATTTAGTTTATTAAGGTGAGTTTGCGGAGCAGGTGCATATACTATGTCCCCATAATCCAAGATAGGCATCAGCATTTGCTGTACAATCTTTTCCTTTACTG
The DNA here is from genome assembly GCF_027579735.1 of Bombina bombina. Taxonomy (NCBI): domain Eukaryota; kingdom Metazoa; phylum Chordata; class Amphibia; order Anura; family Bombinatoridae; genus Bombina; species Bombina bombina. The sequence continues at coordinate 98,892,679 of NC_069505.1, read as the reverse complement.
TAGGGCTGAGGCAAGATTTGTTTCTGTACAGGGCACCTTGTTTTGGATAAAGTTTAGAGGCAATTTTTTCTATGTGGAGTCCAAAAGATAGATTGGGGTCTAACAACATACCTAAGTATTTAAAAGAGTGGACTGCGGTCAGCGTGCAATTGGATTTTGTTTTGATGCGAAGATGGGACTTTTGTATTTTATGTATTTTAGGTCCCGTTCCAAAGATCATTGTGACCGTTTTGTCAGTGTTTAGGAAGAGTTTGTTTTTTGAGATCCACTTTTCTACCTCTGTGAACTGGTCTTGGAGCACTGTTTCAAGCTGCAGCAGATCAGATTTGTTTGCATAGATTACCGTGTCGTCTGCGTACATGTGTACAGTTGAGGATTTGCAGACATTAGGCAAATCATTTATAAATAAAGTGAATAGTAGGGGGCCGAGAATGGAACCTTGGGGAACACCACACGTGACTGGGAGAGGGAGGGAGTCACTGTTAGAGACAGAGACATATTGTGATCGATCCGATACATATGATTTAAACCAGGTTAACGGGTGATCAGCAATACCAGAGTTTTTTAGTTTGAGAAGTAGTAGGTCATGTTCCACTGTGTCAAAAGCCTTTGCAAAATCAAGGAAAATAGCTCCAGTTAGGTCTCCTTGTTCCATGGCAGTTTGGATGTCGTTGCAAACTTTTAGGAGGGCAGTTGTAGTGGAGTGATTTGGTCTGAAACCTGATTGATCAGGGGTCAGATAGTTAGAAAGTTGATAATACTCGCATAATTGCGTATGGACGCATTTTTCTAGGATTTTTGACAATACAGGGAGCAGTGATATAGGACGATAGTTAGAAACCAAGGTTAACTCCCCACTTTTATGAATAGGCACTACTCTTGCAGTTTTCCAGAGTTTGGGTATGTATCCAGACACCAAGGATTCGTTAATTAGGGTTGCAACAGGCTTAGCAATTGCCGGCGCACTGAGCTTCAACAGCATTGCTGGGATTTGATCAGGTCCTGACTGGTTTTTCATTTTTAGATTATCGAGGTGTTTCTTAATGACATTGAAGGGTACAGGTCTAAAATTGAACTTTTCTATATTGGATCTTTGCTGTTTTAGTGGGGCCTGATCCACATTTGTAGCTTCAGGATGTGTGCCATTTATTAGTTTGTCAATCAGGGTGGTGGAGCATCCTACAAAATAATTGTTAAAGGCATTTGCTGTTTCTAAGGGGAGTTGCAGGTTTTGGTTATCCACATTGACAGTGGAGGGTTGGGAGTGGATTGGTGGATTTTGTAAGTTATTTATGAGTTTCCAAAACTTTCTAGGGTTACATATATTATTGTTCAGATTTTCACAGAAATATTGCGCCTTAGCCAATTTTGTTTGTTTAGTACATATATTTCGCCAATTTCTATATACACAGTGATCATTCATAGAGCCAGTATGCTTGAACTTTGACCACAATGAATGAAATTGGTACATTTGAATGAGGTCAGCTGTGATCCAATTCAAGTGTGCTCCTTTTACTCTCACCTTACGCAGCGGTGCATGTAAATTCCAAACTTGTAGGAGTTCAGACTGAAAGAATTCAACTGCAGAGTCTAGATCTGGGATTAGGTTTAATCTGTGCCAGGGGAGGTTCTTGATGTCATTTAGAAATGATTGAAGATTACATTTTTTGAAGGACCTGGTGATTTTAACCTTGGGAGAGGATTTAGTTGCCTTTATTTTGCGCACGCAGTACACTAAGCAGTGGTCACTGAAATTGTTAGGGAGAGCACCTGCCTCCTGGATTCGGTCGGGAGAAGTGGAGAGAATCCAGTCGAGCAGGGTATGATTATGGCTTTTGATGTTTATGCTAGTTGAGGAGGAGATTAATTGCGTTAGCTGCAAAGATTTAAACAGCGAGCGACAACTGTTATTTTTTGGATTCAGCCAATCGATGTTAAAATCTCCAAAAACCAAAATTTCACTTTTTGGGTTTTGAGTTATGGATTCACTAAGGAGCTGAGCTATGTCCGAAATGGAATGCACAGGGGAGCTTGGTGGGCGGTAGATTCCTGCAACAATGATTGATTTACTGCACGGGATCTCAATTTTGCCAGAAAGGAAATCAAAGGTGGCAGGAGAGCTAGATTTTTGTATGGGGGTGAACTTTGTGGAGTTGTCAACATAAATTACAATGCCGCCTCCTCTCTTTGCTCTGTCAATTCTATGGCATGAATACCCAGGTATTGCAATGGCAGAGTCAGGTATTTTTGCAGTTAGCCATGATTCAGAGATAACAATGATTTTTGGCTTATATTGTAAACACCAAGCTTGCAGTGCATCGATTTTTGGAAATAATTTGTTTTCCAGTTTGAGGTGGGTGATTATGGCGGTAATGAAGTGAACAAAATTGGAGTGAGAAAACAGTTGTCACGAATAACTATCTTCCTGTAACTACCTGATGCAGAGAGCAGTGTCAGCTGCAAATGTGGGTCTGTGAATGTTCCTTAGACTTGTTGTGAGTATACTTTAAGTCAGCTGGGGGGAAAGATAAATTAGTGTTATATTGGTCTGCAAAAAAGTTAAGGGAGGGTGCTAGGGGTCATACAGGCCAAAAAGAAAATAAAAACCAAGAAAAAAACACAGAGAAAGATCACAAATTAAAGAGATAAGAGAGGTATCCATTGAGGAAAATAAAACCATTTAACAAGCAAGATAAATGGCCCATCAGTGTGCTCCAGTATGCATTTAAAATACAGAATACAAATAATAGCAAATACATATTACAACATACACATTATTAGAAAACAGGGGTGAAATATAATAAGATGACTATCTTCCTGTAACTACCTGATGCAGAGAGCAGTGTCAGCTGCAAATGTGGGTCTGTGAATGTTCCTTAGACTTGTTGTGAGCATACTTTAAGTCAGCTGATGCAGAGAGCAGTGTCAGCTGCAAATGTGGGTCTGTGAATGTTCCTTAGACTTGTTGTGAGTATACTTTAAGTCAGCTGATGCAGAGAGCAGTGTCAGCTGCAAATGTGGGTCTGTGAATGTTCCTTAGACTTGTTGTGAGTATACTTTAAGTCAGCTGATGCAGAGAGCAGTGTCAGCTGCAAATGTGGGTCTGTGAATGTTCCTTAGACTTGTTGTGAGTATACTTTAAGTCAGCTGATGCAGAGAGCAGTGTCAGCTGCAAATGTGGGTCTGTGAATGTTCCTTAGACTTGTTGTGAGTATACTTTAAGTCAGCTGATGCAGAGAGCAGTGTCAGCTGCAAATGTGGGTCTGTGAATGTTCCTTAGACTTGTTGTGAGTATACTTTAAGTCAGCTGGGGGGAAAGATAAATTAGTGTTATATTGGTCTGCAAAAAAGTTAAGGGAGGGTGCTAGGGGTCATACAGGCCAAAAAGAAAATAAAAACCAAGAAAAAAAACACAGAGAAAGATCACAAATTAAAGAAATAAGAGAGGTATCCATTGAGGAAAATAAAACCATTTAACAAGCAAGATAAATGGCCCATCAGTGTGCTCCAGTATACATTTAAAATACAGAATACAAAGAATAGCAAATACATATTACAACATACACATTATTAGAAAACAGGGGTGAAATATAATAAGATGACTATCTTCCTGTAACTACCTGATGCAGAGAGCAGTGTCAGCTGCAAATGTGGGTCTGTGAATGTTCCTTAGACTTGTTGTGAGTATACTTTAAGTCAGCTGATGCAGAGAGCAGTGTCAGCTGCAAATGTGGGTCTGTGAATGTTCCTTAGACTTGTTGTGAGTATACTTTAAGTCAGCTGATGCAGAGAGCAGTGTCAGCTGCAAATGTGGGTCTGTGAATGTTCCTTAGACTTGTTGTGAGTATACTTTAAGTCAGCTGATGCAGAGAGCAGTGTCAGCTGCAAATGTGGGTCTGTGAATGTATGGGGAAAGTCCTTGAGCCTTAATATTTCATTATGGCAGGTTCCTTACAGTGTTATGAATTTAATGAGATGAAATTTATTATTTATTGTAAGGTGACTTGATTTTTTCCTTCCTAATAAATTAAGATGATTATATTTCTCCTTTAAAGGCTGATACTTATGAAAACTACCTGCCGCAGGGCAACTGTAAAAATTATAGCGTTTAATAATCTGAAGGTAGCTATTTTCATCAGCTACAGCTTTTAAAGAGGAAACATAGTTACTCTAATGTATTGGGAAGTAAAAATCTGATTTAATTCTAGCTTGAAAAAAAAAGCAATCAAGGTTTGATAGGGCTAAAGCTAAACAAATGTTAATTACATTTAATTTTATATAATACTAAAAAATAATTTTAAAGAGTCCGGATTAAGCACATATCAGATATACAATGCTAAACAGTACATTATTTTTATTAAGTTTAAAGCAAACATTTAGGGCTAGATTTCAAGCGGAGCACTAAATATCGCTTGGTGCAAGGGAGATTAGTGCTCCACTTTATAATAGCAGTGCACAGTAATGTGCGCTGCTATTACAAGTTACGTGCAAGCTTGCATTCGCATTGCTAGGAAGCATTGCGCTCACGAGAGCATACTTACATAGGCTTCTATGAGAGTCTTGTTATGAATCCGTCAGACGCATCAGAACCTCATGCAGTGAAGGGGGTAGGTAGAGCAGCGATGGGCAGCATTTTAAATATATATATGAATATATATAGTTATGTGTTAATATGTGTATATACACATATTAACACATAAATATATATAATCATATACATATCTACTTACATTGCGGTTTATGGGAACACACACTCCCCCCCAATTTTAAAGCCCCAAAAATCGCAGATAAAAATTACTACTATGCTGAATGTGTTTTACTTATAAGATTGCGACCTCACTGTAAAAAACGTGTTCTATATTAAAGGGACAGTCTAGTCAAAATTAAACTGTCATGATTCAGATAGGGCATATCATTTTAAATAACTTTCCAATTTACTTTAATCATCATATTTGCTTTGTTCTCTTAGTATTCTTTGTAAAAAGCTAAACCTAGGTAGGCTCATATGCTAATTTCCAAGCCCTTGAAGGCCGCCTTCTTTCTTATTTTGACAGTTTTTCACAGCTAGAAGGTGTTAGTTCATGTGTGCCATATAAATAACATTGTGATCACACCCATGGAGTTACCTAGGAGTCAGTACCGATTGGCTAAACCTCAAGTCTGTCAAAAAGAACTGAAATAAGAGGGCAGTCTGCAGAGTCTTAGATACAAGGTAAATCATATAGGTAAAAACTATTTTAATAACTGTGTTGGTTATACAAACCTGGGGAATGGGTAATAAAGGGATTATCTAACCTTATAAACAATAACAATTCTGGAGTAAACTGTCCCTTTAATAACACCTTCGTGAACATACGTTGGATACATGCCCCACCCTCACACTGCTGAGATCACTGGTGATGTTGGCGGATTTTTGCTGAAACTGCGATAGTTTCCAACAGAAGGCACATCACCACTTGTTAGAACAGAGAGGCTCAGCCCACTTTTTTATAAAATATTGCTGGACCTACGGATTGTAAGACTGGCGAGACAAAAAAAGGCGATTTATCATAGGTCTGACATTCCTTTTATCATCAGGCCCTAAAGGCGAAGCCCTAGCCACTCACTGTCATGTATCTAAACATTGGTAGCTGCATAAACTAGGGAGTATTTAAAGGGACATGAAACACATTTTTTCTTTCATGATTGAGGTAGAGCATACAATTTGAAACAACTTTACAATTTACTTTTATTGGTATCCTTTGTTGAAGGACCATCAATGCACTACTGGGAGGCATATATTTTCAGCCACCAATCAGCAGCTTCTGAGCCTACCAAGGTATATTTTTCAACAATGGTTACAAAGAGAATTGAACAAATTAGATATTATGGGGCCGATTTAACAAAGTGCGAGCAGACATCCGCTGTAGCGGATCATGTCCGCCGCACATCAATAAATGCCGGCAGCATACGCTGTCAGCATTTATTATTGCACAAGCAGTTCTTGTGAAATGCTTGTGCAATGCCGCCTCCTGCAGATTTGCGGACAATAGGGGTGTCCGCTACCTTAGAGAAGGCGTAAGAGTTAAGGAGCAGCGGTCTTAAGACAGCTGCTTCTTAATTCCTATTTCCGGCGAGCCTGAAGGCATACGCAGAAACAGTTACATTCAGGGCCATTCGGCCCTTGTTAAATCGGTTCCTATAAATAAATTGAAAAGTTATTTAAAATTGCATGCTCTGTCTGAATCATGAAAGAAAAAAATTGGGTTTCCTGTCCCTTTAATTCTTCACTTTTTTTTTGGAATGCAGAGTTAGTGTCTGGCAAACACTTTACCATCACGGCTCTGTAATAAATTCCACCTCATTCATATAGCCCATATATAGAGAGTGATTTTATACAAAAACTACAAAACCAAATACTTCATCTTTTTCTGTTAGGAAGCACCATTACTAATGCAATTTACAATATGGCATGTAGTTGACCTTCTAGATAAAGACAAGATTTATAGGGACAATTAACTAAACAATTAATTACCCATAGAGGGCCAGATTATGAGTGAATTGCTAATCGTTGCGCACAAGTGAAAAGAGGTTTATCGCAGGAGTTTGCGTGTGTCGGGTTTTTTACTCGTATTGCAAGTTAAAAGTAAACGCGATTGCTTGAGCACAATTGAAGTTAACGCTCGTCAGGTTAGCTCAACCTCAGAGCTCTCATTAACTGTTTTGCAAAACAAAAAATTGTCACAAAACACATCAAAATACATTACAACTTTACACTCATAATAACACTATCTGATAAAAAAAATATTGCACAAATAGTTATAAGGGCTCAAAGATATGAGGTCTCGGGTGTTAAAAGAATATAAGGCAAGCAAAGGGCTTTAATACTGAGATACATACATATACATGTCTAAATATGTATATGTATGTGTGTGTATATACATATATATATATATATATGTGTGTGTAAATATGTATATGTGTATATATGTATTTACAGACTTATACATATAAACATAAAAATTGCGGGCGACGGGTGAGGGCGCCGCATATGTGATACCAAAACCGCATATAAATGTGGCGCATATATTTCACCCGTCGCCCGCAATTTTTACTCCCATAAGCTTGCATAGAACCGTGGTGCAAATCGGTGTCACATATTTCGGGCACGGACTTACGAGGCAAAAAATGGAGACATTTTACTCAATTTCACCTCGCCACACATAGGCAGGTGCAGCACGACTTGCGCTGAGTATGTGAGCAGTAGCACCGTAACCCCCTAAAAATAGTAACTAACACCTAACGCATGCGCAATATCTATCTACCTGTCAACCGTCATCCCCCCACCTCAAAAACTAATAAACTATATTAACTCCTAATCTGCCAACCCCCACATTGCAAAACATCTAACCTATTAACCAATAAACCGCCATCACCCCACAACGCAATATACCTTAATAAACTATTAACCCCTAATCCGCCATTCACCCATATCGCAAAGTACCTAGTAACACTGTTAACCCCTAAACTGCCATCCCCCACCAATGCAATAAACTTAATTAACCTATTAACCCCTAAACCGCCAAACCACACAACGCAAATAACTAATTAAATTACTAAGCCCCCTAACCTAACACCCCCTAAATTAACCCCATTTACCTAAATTAAAAAATACTAATTTACAAGCAATTAAAATAAAAAAGCTAACATTACTTAAAAAAAAAAAAAAAAAAACTAAGATTAAATGAATCTAAGATTACAAAAAATCAGACTCAAATCAGCCAATAGGAATGCAAGGTACCCCATATTTACGGCACTTTATGAACTGCGGTCAGCGTATATGTGATACCTCAAAGTGCAAGGTGAAATTACGGGCGGCGCGGGTTTCATCAGTTCCACTGAAGTCTGCGCTGTATATGTAATCTCGCCCACAGACATCATCCATAAATATTACATGGGAAGTGAGGACAAAAATAAAGATGACACTGTTTCACAAAGTCTTATTGAGCAGAAATTAATTTCACTGAATTAAATTATCTTTTTTCCTGGAAGCATTAACATTTGGGTCTGCACGCAAAATGCCCCTGTAGCTTGTGTGAATCAGCTACTAACAGAAAACTCTTACACTTGCGTCTGTGATTTTTAAAGGGACATTAAACACTTTGAGCTTGTAATATAAAATGATAAATTGTATTTATAAAAAAAAACTCTGCAATATACTTTCATTATTTATTTTGTTCCCCTTTCCTGTAATTCCATTTTGAAATTGTGATCTTTTCAGTTCCTGTTAGAAATGAAAGTGCAGAACACTGTTTTATTCCACACAGCCATTGGCTGCTCACTCTAGAAACCTTTTTATAACTGTCTCTAATTGGCCACAGTAGAGAAGGTAACCTAAGTTACAATATGGCAGTTCCCATTGTATTATAGACACTAAAACTTATTTTGTCAATATTTAAACAGTTACTTTAAAAAATACATCTACATGTTATTCTAAGACTGATCTTTTCTTTGAATGCATTAATCTATCTAGGATTTATTTAGTGTTTAATATCCCTTTAAGGAGGGCCACACAGCAGACATACATTCTGACAGCCTGTGTTACCTTCACTTGCCAGATATACTTGTCTTGTCAGCCAATGGTTGAAATATTGCAGGAAATATATATATATATATATATACGCTTTTGCAATATTTCATCATCAATGTCTTGCAAAAAACAAGCAATATAAATATAAACACTCCCTGGTAGGCTCAGGAGCAGCAATCCACTATGCGGAGCCGTCTGCTGATTGGTGGCTGCACATATATGCCTCTTGTCATTGGCTTACCCAATGTTTTCAATTGCTCCCAGTAGTGCTTTGCTGTTCCTTCAACAAAGGATACCCAGAGAATGATGCCACATATTTTCCCTGTTCGTTTCTTATTATATACATGTGAAAATATGCCGCACATTAAAGCGGAGACACTTGAAAATACACTGCAGGTGCACTGTGCACAGTACAGACATAGACCACCTTAGTCACAAAGTGTGATTAAAAAGTGAAGTGTAGCTATTATATTCTAGTGCTTGTAACATTCTTGTTTCATAAATGTCAGCCTTATACAGTATTTTAAGACACTATATAGTTAATTTATATAGCTAAAACACAAGTGAAGAGCAATTGCACTTATATATATAAATGGGGTCTATTTTTGTGACATTTGTCAGTGTAGTTATAAATGTGTTAAGCATATGACAATCTGAGGATGGATACTAAATATATATTTCCTTAACACAGGGACTAATATTCTTCTGCTATAGCAACCACTTTAAATTGAGGCTACTGTAGTGCCGTATTTCTTTTACCGTAGGCCCATAGCACTACTGGCTGAGGAAATGGGAAATCGCACTATAATATCCACTCAGTTCACTATCAAGAGAAAGGGCATTTAGAAAAATATATTAAACCTTAATGGGTGTTTTTGTAGTTTGTTTAGGAAATTGGCTATATGTAGACAGGAATGCTCTGACCTTAATTTAGTTACCTATAAAATATATATAGCGCTGATCCCTTGCTGAGCTGTACACTAGAGGTGATGTGTGTACCAGTCATTCATCTCTCTATGCTATACTATGTGTCTGCTGCTTTGAGATTGAGCGCTTAAAGGGACACTCAATCAAAATTAAACTCTCATTATTCAGATAGAGCATGCCATTTTAAACAACTTTCCAATTTACTTCCATTAACTAAATGTGCACAGTCTTTTTATATTTAAACTTTTTGAGTCACCAGCTCCTACTGAGCATGTGCAAGAATAAGTGTGTATGCATTTGTGAATGGCTGATGGCTGTCTCATGGTACGTGTATGCATTTGTGATTGGCTGATGGCTGTCACATGGTACAGGGCGAGTGGAAAAAGACATAACATTTAAAATTGTCAGAAAAAAAAAATCTATTACTCATTTGAAGTTCAGACTAAGTGCTATTGTATTGTCTTGTTATCTTGCATTTGTTGATTATGCAAATCTACTGTGTTGACTGGTAAATTATGCGGTACCGGGATTTTCCCTCAGGCCATTGAGGCTATTATTTTGTGGATTTCCTGTTCTGCTATCGGTAAATTTAGTATTTCCATGTCTATATCTGAGTTTTTATTAAGTTTAATATCTTCCAAAAATGTGTCAATATTTTGTTTACTAGATTTTTGAGATAGAGATTACTATAGTATTTTTGGAATAATAAAAATATATTCTCCTGATCTACATAGATTTTCCCCTTGCTTCTAAGAGCTGCTATAGTTTTCCTTTTATTCTGCCTTTTAACAATCATGGCTAAAAATTTGCCTGCTTTGTTGCCAAATCTTGCAAATTTAGATGCGTTTTTGTGCAAGGTATCTTGTGCTTCCTCTTGTGTTTTCTCTATTTTTTCTATTTGGCTGTTGTTTGAATAAAGCATATGTTGCTGTTAATCTGTTTGATAACTCATTACATTTTCACTTTTGAGATTATTTTAAGTCTACCGACATAAGTATTTATTTCAGCTTTCATGTAGGCCTTAGCCGTTTCCCCAAAAATAGGAACATTGTCTCTATGTTGATGATTAAATTAACTAATCTCTTACCAACTTTTAAGTACAAAGGATTTAAAACTGGATGACTTCTGGAGATATGAAGGGATGAAAAAGGAATTAAATGTAAAAGATTTGCCAATTTCCAATTCTAAGGCAACGGGGGCATGATCAGATAATGTATGTTCCATTATTGTACAATTCAATGTTTTGGTTATCAAACAATCAGAAATGAGAAATAAATCCAGTCTCAAAAGAGTATTATGGGATTTTGAGTAACATGTACAATCCATATTACTAAGATTTATCAATCTCCATACATCTACCAAACTCATAGCCTGAGTAAGTAATCAAAAAATTGTTTTCTCATAATTCAAGTAAAACTTAGTAAAACTAAGTTTTATTGTTTGATTCCCTAATTTCCTCCTATGTAAAAAAGAGTTAGGTGTAATATTGAAATCTCCTGTTAATATGATCTTAGCGTTTGGAAATTTAAGTAAGTTTTTAGATAATATAGTCCACAATTTTTCATTGGGGCCATTTGGTCCATACACATTGACTAATAAATATTGTTCATTGTGAATTACTATTTTAAAGAATAAATATCTACCCTCTTTATCTTGTATTGGATGTTATAATCAAGTTTAGTATGGAGTAGTATCATTACTCCTCTTGCCGCCTTTTTATATGAGGAAAATAATGATTCCCTGAGCCATCTGGCTTTGATCTTAGTATGTTCCAAATCTGAAAGATGGATTTCTTCTAAACATATTATGTAAAAAAAAATCCCTAAAAAATGAATGATGGCTTTCCTTTTAATGGGGGAATGAATCCCTCCCACATTCCATGTCAATATTTTAACCATTTAATTCCCTAAAAAAATAATGATGGCTTTCCTTTTAATGGGGGAATGAATCCCTCCCACATTCCATGTCAATATTTTAACCATTTAATTCCCTAAAAAAATAATGATGGCTTTCCTTTTAATGGGGGAATGAATCCCTCCCACATTCCATGTCAATATTTTAACCATTTAATTCCCTAAAAAAATAATGATGGCTTTCCTTTTAATGGGGGAATGAATCCCTCCCACATTCCATGTCAATATTTTAACCATTTAATTCCATGTTCAAGAGAGTTCCCATAGGGGAAAGAAAGTAGGAGGGGGACAAAGAAAGGGAAGGAAGAATAGATATATATTACACATAACTCTAACTTTCAGTCCCTTTTCTTCTCTCTCCCTTCTCTCTCACCCCCTTCCCTTTCTTGCTCCTTTCTACTAAAGAAAAATACACCCTAAACAATAATACACAATACCCACAGTTAATATATTGCGATTAATTAGTATCCATGATATTGCCATACACATCCACGTGTCAGTTGTTGCAGATATGTGTGTAAATGCTATTAAAGGGACAGTTTACTCAAACAATTTCTCCCCTTTAATTTGTTCCCAATGATCCACTTTACCTGCTGGAGTGTATTAAATTGTTTACAAGTAGCTCCTTTACCCTTATATTGGCATTTGAAATTGTTAATTTAGCATGTGGTATCCCCACCTATTCTGAAAGTTTGTGGCCGCGCGTACCAGCTATAGATAAGCTTTGTAAACACAGCCAGCAGAAGAAATTATACTCCCAGTGTGATAAAGCAGAGATAAGGTAGTAAAATGTTGATTTTCCATTGTTCTCTCAAAGTATTGGTGATTGTTTTAAGGACAGATATAAGATAAAGAAGCAGGTATATGTGCACAATGTGATACAGTAATGAGATCTGATTATACCTACAAGCTCAAACTATTTTATTAGGCTGTGGCTTCAAAACACAAAATCTGAGCTTTAATATACAGAAATAAACCTTAAAAAGCTAATTTTCATACATTTTTTACTCTGCAGTTGGTAAAAAAAAGCAATTGTAAACACATTAAGGGAAAAACTATTTTACAGTATACTGTCCCTTTAAGTGAATCAATTCATACATAACACATATTGATAACTTTTTGTTTCTAGTAACCAATCTCATTACTATTATCGTGAACAAGAGTTTTACAACGTGCAATTAATGTAACCCCCTTGGATTATCTTTCTTTTTAAACAACACAAATTCTGGTGTTGACTGTCCCTTTAAACACTTTGAGAGGGTATTATTAAATGATAAATCGTATATATATATATATATATATATATATATATATATATATATATATATATATAAAAACAACAACTCTGCAATATACTTTCATTTTTATTTTGCCCCCTTTTCCTGTACTGTAATTCCATTCTGAAATTGTAAGCTTTTCAGTTCCTGTTAGAAATGGAAGTCAGAACACTGTTATATTTCACACAGCCATTGGCTGCAAACTCTAGTGACCTATTTATAACAGTTCCTAATTGGCCACAGCAGAGAAGGTAACCTAAGTTACAACATGGCAGCTTCCATTGTTTTATAGACACTAGAACTCTACACTTACTTTTTTATTTAAACATCTTCATGTTATTCTCATACTTATCTTTTGAATGCATCATTCTAGCTAGCATTTATTTAGTATTTAATGTCCCTTTAATGTTGCTGCCTATGATGACTGTTCTGTGCCAATGTCTGGTCTAACAAGCATTGACAGTGTAGTTTTCCACCCCAATCATTTGTGTAGTGCCTCACTCTGATCAGGGTCGGCTCCAGAACGAATGAAATGGGGGGGGGGGGGCATTTTTTTTTCACGAGGGGGCACGCATTTAAAAAGCATGTATGAGAGTCAAAATAAGAGCAGACCTACTGTGGCAGTCCAGGGGTTACATTTATCAGATCTCTGGCTGTGTAGGAGTTAGATTTGTTTATATTTCTGGAAGTGCAGTGGTTACATGTGTCTCAT